>NC_141821.1:22431451-22731451 GCF_982586985.1 Callionymus lyra | reverse complement strand
AAGATGAGAACCATTCTAACACAGACCCAGACAGTCCCACTTCATCCCTTAGTCTTCTCAGCAGGATCTGGTGATCAACTGTGTCAAAGGCTGACGACAGATCCAAGAGAACCAGAACAGTGAATTTACCAGAGTCAGCCGACATCATGATGTCACTGGACACTTTCAATAAAGCTGTCTCCCTAGAGTGATGTTTACGGAAGCCAGACTGAAACTTCTCATGGATGTCGCTCTGATCCAGGAACAAAGACAGCTGCTCGGACACCACCTTCTCCAAGATCTTGGACAAGAAAGGGAGCTTAGAAATAGGCCTGAAATTACTGAGGTCAGTTGGGTCTAAGCCTGGTTTTTTGAGCAGAGGCTCCACAATGGCATGTTTAAATGCATTGGGAAAAACCCCTGTGGAAAGGGAGAGGTTCACCATATTGGTAACCCAGGGGCCAATTACATCAAATACTTTGATAAAAAGCCTACAAGGAAGGACGTCATCTGAGCAAGAGGAGGGTTTTATCTTGTTCACTAGTGCTGAAATATCACCCAAAGATACAGCAGTGAAGGATGACCAAGAGGAGGAGATGGGCTCAGAGACAGTAGGGGTTCCCAACAAAGGGGGAGAGATTTTCTCTTTGATCAATTTAATTTTGTCAATGAAAAATCTCAACAATGCATTGCTGTCAGCTTCACAGAAGACCGGCGTGATTTGAGGAGCAGGAGACACGAGAGAATTAATCGTGTCAAACAAAACTTTGGGGTTTTTCCTATTTGCTGCTACCAGTTTTCTGATGTAATCAGATCTAGCAGTTTCTACCATCTCATTGTAAGAAGTCAACAGATCCCTGAGGTGAAGTCTGTGCACCTCAATGTGGCAGTGATCACCTCCATTTCACCAGCAAAAGGGAATCTTGTATATAGTCACATTCTTTCATAACTGGCTATTGGTTTATTTTAAGCATTTCAAAGGCAAATAATGCAAAATATCATCTTCAATTATATATTGATTTACCTATTGATTCTTTTAAATGTTATACTAATTATTCATGAATTCTCTTACCATCTTAAAAATTATACTACAGTAGTTTTCCCTTTTTTGTGTTCATAGGAAAAGTGTCTATTTACAACAAGAAATAGATTTAAAAAAAAAAACAATATTAATAATAAAGACACATTCTGGCACATACTGCATCTTTATTGATCAGATTAAAAGTTTGACACGATATATATATATATATATATATATATATATATATATATATATATATATATATATATTTACAATGTTTTGACTGGAGAGGGTTAAAAAACAATAATAATATTTTGTCTGAATAATGATTTGTGAATGAAACATTTGCAGTTTTAACATTTCATGTCAGGATAAGCAAGTTGTGGAGAAAAAGACATGAGTTTAATTTGAAATTGTCATTGTTCTTGTTTCAAACGTTGCATGTCATTTAATGTTTACAGAATTGAAACATGTTTTAAGTATATTCAACCTATGCTTTATTCATGATCTGAGAGAAAGATTGTACCTGTAGTGCCGTCTGGCCACCATACTGGACATGACACGACCTTCTCTTTCACCGACTCCACAGTTGCCAAGGAAATTGTTGCTGTCCATCATCGCCAGTTCGTTGAGAAAGAGCTCGATGGTGCTCTCACCCCAGCCTTCCTCGGGACATTTCCCCTGCAAGCACATTCAAACCCTCACTCTCTCCACATGTCCAGTGGGATTATTGACAAGAACTTTTCACCAACCTGCTCCAACAACTGTCTTATGAGTTGCTCGTGGGCACGTCGGGCTTGACAACCCTGACGTACGTAAGAGGGCGACACCGTCTTTTCACACAGGCTGAAATTCTCTTTGTTCATGTCTGCGCACAAAAAATTAAAAATACTTGACGAATTTCGTTAAATAAATGCCATGTGTCAACAGTAGTGTCGTCAGATCACTACGTCAGCTGATAATCACGTGACCGGAAGTTTGAGAGGGAATACGAATAAACACAATTGTCTAAATAGAGGAAAAATACTTTACCGATTCCTTCAAATAGAAATTATTAACAAAAAATGATCACCACCAAACTTGAAGCAAATGTCGCGCTCATTGATGACGTTTAACACCTCGTCAGAAAGGTGATGGAAGGCGTTACTACGGATACTCCACTAGGACAAAACACAATGACCCGCTTACTTTTTAGAAGACAATTTTATTTAGAAAAGAGGTAAGACTGTAAAACCACAAGCAAAGTGTGCTTTTTACAAATGACTACACGCTGGACTGATGTGAATATCTAAATGTTCATATTAATAAATAATACATTTATGAGACAGAAGTTGACAACATCTTATATGTATATTCCACAGATTATTTTTATTTTTTTTAGTTCATCAGCTTTCTTTTTTGTATTTTAATTAAAAATATGTTCAACATATTTGCAACATTTCTAGTAAATGGAATGTCATTTATATATAAATTCAAAAGTAGTACATTGACAACATACAAAACAACTTTTTGAAGCTATGAACTAAAAAAAAAAAAAAAAAAAAAGTCCTTTTGCGATTATTAAGTTGTATATGGAATTGTTGTAAAACAAAACGAGACATGATACCTTGTAATGTAAGACAATGTTCCTTTTGTTTTAGTAATAAACTTTTAAGAGCAGTAAAATGTCTTGAATACAGCTTTAGCGCAATGTAAATTAATTTGACGTATCAAATCATGAATTTATTTCAAGGAACAAATCACAACAAATCACAATTGACGACAGTAGTCAGGAAAAAAAGTTAAGAGGCAGAAACCTTAAGCAGAACCAGACTCGTTTGAACAGTCGACTGCTGTTATCTGCAATGGGGGAAACATATTTTTTCAGGTGAAATCTTCATTCGTATTACTCTTAAATAAAACTCTGTCATCTGTTTCATTCTACTGACTCATGATATCAAATCTGACAATCACTTCAAAAATCTATCACAGTCCAGTACGCTTTAATTGCTAAAATACCGATTTAAGAAATTAAACAATTGAAAAAATATCAACTTTATTACAAAGCATTCATAAAATTAGAATTGTATTTATTTATTTATGTAAATGTTAATTAAAGAGCAACTACTGTTAAAACCTAAATCTCCTGACTCACTTACATGTTCCAAATTTTGAAGTCTTCCTTCCGAGATGTTTTGAAGTTATTAATTTCTAAAGTTTGTCTGAAATCTTGGCGAACAAGAGGTTACGACAGGTTGAGTCCATTATGACGTGATCATGGCTTCACTCAGCTGTAATCTCGCCCGCTTTATTTATACAACAAGTTGGAGGTCGAGACTTACAGGATTGATGCCGGGCAGTGGCAAAACCCTGATGCTTGACCAATCACAGCAGAGTGGGCGTGGTTATGGTAAACAAGATTTCATCTCCAGAGTGTTTTCAATGGGCGGGGCTTACGCTCATTTTCTAATGTAAATATTTAAATGAAAAGAGAGTTTTGTACAAACAGACACATACTGATGAGAACAATAGAGGTTCAAGATAAATTTAAGGGACACTTAAATCAACACATTAGCTGAACTTTAGTTGAAAATAAATGAGAAATAATATATACTACAAAACTCCTTGCACAAAATAATTGTTTAATTTGTGTAAAAAAATTCTACATCATCAGTTTTAAAGGTATACTCTTTTCTCACGGCCATACATTGCCCAGGTCAGATCTAAAAGGAGGTAACAGCAGATTACAAAGTCGTTTTCTCCTTTATGACAGAAAAATAAGGATTTTTACAAATTCTTCCAGCTCATTGTGGTCATATTTGGATGCAACTTGAGAAAGTAGCCTCTGATTCTTTCCATATCTTGTCCTGTGTTACACAACCAGTCGTTGCCTTCAGGACAAAAATCGCACCCTCGCTTTTCCTGGAAAAGTCAGAGGATTCCGGGACCAAATTCAATCCAACTCTCCATGCGCGACCTGAAGCCAAAGTCAGTTTGTGTCCCAAGTTTTGTGAGCAAAACAAACAATGCCACAGGTCCTATTTGTGTCATTTACCCTCCTCGCCAGCAGGTGGCGCACAATCCCTGCAGGTGGAGCCTCCGAACTGCTGATTTATCACGTGACAACCTTTCGCTGCACTTCTCAGCGACGTCCGTGTAAGTACATGTCTTTATGTCAGATGATTTACTTTACAAATATGTCGTTATTTATGTGCTTTCATCGAATGTCATCTTCCCCTCACGACTGCACGTACACTTGAACACGTCATGCACATATTCATTTGGTGTATTTGGAAAGTTTTTTAGCGTTTAACACTTATTATATCACGATTATAATGTTAATAATGTGATAACAACTAAAAAAAATTGCTGCATCTTACCTGGTCAATAGATGAAAGTGTTCTATGAAGTCTTTATCTTTCTTTCGATCGATGTCACAACCCTCAGTGTTCTCTGGCTGAAATACTGCAAAAGTTAATATTTGACTTGTAAAATTATTAACTGTAGCTTTTTGCACGTTATCGATTTGTTCGTAACTTAAATTAAAGATATTATTTCAAAGACGCAAGACGAATGGGGGCGACCCGGAAATGTAGTCCTGCCTGCACAGGTGGACTTACATTTTTTTTATGGTTCTCAATCCCATGACTGAGACTTTTGTTTATGTTTTCCCTATCCATTTCCTAAATACTCTATGATAATATAGTATCCTTATTTGAAGAAACGATTAAAAAAATATTTAACATCAACATTGATCCAAGCACTTATGTAATGCAGGTAAACAGTCGAGTCAAGTACATCATGGTTCCTGGAACTGAGAACAATCCATTCGAGCATGTACTTGAACCTTTGGACCCCGACATTCCAGGGCAACGCTTTTACAATCTGACCAAACTTGGAGATCCTAGATATGGTAATATTAAGTTTTTAAAATATGTTTTTACATGTATAATTTATTTTTTTCAACCGTTGTGTGCAAGTGTTTAATTCCAAATCCAAGTTGCTCACTTCCTGTTTTCTTTCTCAGATCGTCTGCCCTTCTCCATCAGAGTCCTCCTGGAGTCCGCAGTCAGAAACTGTGATGGGTTTCTAGTGAAGAGTTCTGATGTCGAAAGCATTTTCAACTGGAAGGAAACCCAAACACAAACGGTTGAGGTTCCTTTCAAACCATCTCGTGTCATACTCCAGGACTTCACGTAAGTCTAGAAAAATAAATTAAAAAAATATACAAAATATATTATAATTTGTATGCATATGTTCCAACTGCAAGCTGTATGACCTTAAATCCTTATTGGATTTAAGTGTTTTAGGTTATGTGTATTTGTGTAATGAGGGAGGGTGTGGCCTCAGGGGAACAACACCCTATATGATGGTGAGCTTAACGATTAAGCAGCTTCTTCTCCTTGGGCTCACCTGGCAAAAAAAGCGATTTTAACTGACTTCAAAATGTCAATTGTAAAACAAAAAATGTTGGCTATATTTATTTTGTTTTTTTATTTATTTATTTAACAATTGTGCACCTGAATATTCTCCGACAGTAGGAAAATAAAACATTGCGTTTAATTGAAATTGTTATCGCAACTTTTTTCATGTAATTGTATAAGGTTAGTTGAGTGTAACAAATGAAACAAGATATTTTATACATTTTTACAATTGTGTTCACCTAATAAAATAGATTACACGCATTATTTTAGTTTGTCAGTGTAAACAAAGGCCAAACCTCACTTTTACTTTCTGTCTGAGGGTTTATTTACATTTTGGATTGACCAGGACAACTTTGGTTTTTCAATATCAAAATTAATCCTCAATTATACATGCCTATGAGTGTGTGTGCCTTATAGTTTCTTCACAGTATGGAGAGATTTTAAGACGGTGTATTGCGCAAAAAAACATGAAATGTGTGTTTTAATGCAAATTCATGTATTGATCGTAAAGATGTTGTTCACAGAGGCGTTCCAGCTCTAGTGGATTTAGCCGCCATGCGTGATGCTATAAAGAAACTGGACGGAGATCCTGAAAAGATAAATCCAGTTTGTCCTGTTGACCTTGTCATCGATCATTCAATCCAAGTGGACTTTAACAGAATGTAAGTTGTCTGATGCCAGCACCATCAACATCCTCTTAAGTGCTAAAAGATGTCTTTTGCTTTCTTCATATTGAAGGACTGACAGTGTTGAGAAAAACCAGAATTTAGAGTTTGATCGCAACAAGGAGCGATTTCAGTTTTTAAAGGTTTGAAAAACTATAATTATATATTTATATAGAATGAATTTTCAACCCATTATGTTCCTCCTCACTCCACAGTGGGGCTCAAAAGCATTCCAGAATATGCGCATCATTCCTCCAGGCTCCGGGATCGTTCATCAGGTCAACCTGGAGTACCTGGCCCATGTGGTGTTTAACCTTGATGGGCTTTATTACCCCGACAGTCTGGTGGGCACAGATTCACACACCACCATGATCGATGGCCTCGGTGTTCTGGGTTGGGGTAAGTCAGGGCCTGATAATGACCTGTAATCCTTTTTAACATTATTTATTTGTCCCCGTTTCCTATTTGTTCACTGGAATTCACCGCATTTGTATATTTTCTTTGAAGGTGTTGGTGGAATTGAAGCAGAGGCGGTGATGCTTGGTCAGCCAATCAGCATGGTTCTACCAGAGGTGGTGGGATACAAGTTATATGGCTCTCCAGACTGGTTGATCACATCCACTGATATTGTCCTCACTGTCACCAAGGTAATCTTTATTTAAAAGTCAACGTTAGCAATGGCATTAAACTCACTTATATTCTAGTGAAAGACATTTGCAGGTCGCACTAAAAAGCTTTTATATTTTCATATAAAGAACAGAATGTTGTCGACTGGGAATGCCTGATGTATGCGGGTAAACTCGCTGAAATTCTATATTCTTAACATATAAATCATAAACAAAAGAATTGGTAAATGCAACTTTATTTTTATTTCTGATTCATTTTTTCTTTTTTTTGCAAAATGAATCAAAACTGTTGAATTAATCTAAAGTAAAAAATAAATAAATAGAAAGCACTGACCACAAAGTAAGTAAGAACTTAGTATAGGTCACACATTTAAAATGTGCACATGGTGCTGGTTTAACATGAAAGAAATAATAATTATAAAAGGAACACTTTCTATTTTTCATGAGGCATTAAAGTTTCGACATAGCTTGAAATAATGAAATTAATTTAAACAATAACTTTGTTTAGCTGCTGTTGACGTGCAGGATAACATGCTAATTGTACTAAAAAAATATATATATTTTTGTTGTTTGACACAGGGTTTAATTTGATAATGTTTTCAATCAAGCATCTACTTGTACACGATTAAATGATGCTTTTCTAGCTTTGAATATCTTAAATTTTGGCATTTTATTGAAATTGTAATGTATTGTAATGACACTGGCATGTATTCAACTGACATTGTGGGTTCCAACTTACTTTGCAGCACCTGCGGCAGGTCGGTGTCGTTGGGAAGTTTGTCGAGTTTTTTGGCCCAGGTGTGGCTCAGTTGTCCATTGCTGACCGAGCTACTATTGCCAACATGTGTCCTGAATATGGAGCCACGGCAGCATTCTTCCCTGTGGACGAAATAAGTATCCAGTACCTGCATCAAACTGGTGAGGTCACTATTGGGAAATGTACTGGTCAAGTAGAGCAGTAACATTCCAAAGTAAATAAGTTATAGTTTTAATGTCATTCATTTAAGTGACAAAGTGGCTTTGAATCTCTTTAAACCCATTTCAAGACCATCAAAAGAGTCTTGTCTTGTTATAGGACGTGATGAAAAGAAACTGTCTTACGTTCGCAAATACCTGAAATCTGTGAGAATGTTCCGGGACTACACTGATGCCTCACAAGATCCTGATTTCACTCAGGTAAGTCCTTTAACTCGAACAAAAAAAATCCTTCAAAACCGTCTTTGAAATCAACTTTTCCAAATTTTTTATTTTCTTTTACGTTCTCAGGTGGTTGAACTTGACTTAAGCACGGTGGTCCCCTGCTGCAGCGGTCCCAAGCGTCCTCAAGACAGGATTCCTGTGGCCGACATGAAAAGTGACTTTGAAAGCTGTCTCGGAGCAACGGTCAGTGAAACTATGTGAGAATAAAAAACTGGTCATGACCTGATTAACTCTTATTAGCAACACATGTTTGTCTTTAATTATTTGAGTTTATTTTATTACCTAAAGTAAATTTAAATTAAAATATAAATAGCAAAAATATAGAGTATATGAAGTAGCACTGTGGAGTCAAAGTCACTCAGGATGCAAAAGAAACATTTGCAGAAAAAAAAGAAAAGATTTTGGAAACAAATAATGTCAAATAATAAATATTCAACCTGGGAGATAACGTCTTATTTTTCAAAATGTGCCATAATTTAAATTCCTGTCCCTTATTGTAACTAGGGGAGAGAGTATACTTTGCTAATATAATGTTTACTGAAAACGTTTTTTGTAATTTGAGGAAAACCAAATTGTTATTTTGGGTATTGATGGTTTTATAGTAAAAAGAATAAATAAAGACGTAACACGAATGTTTTCATGAATCAAATTAAAGCTTTCGAAATGGACACAGTAGTCCTCACTGAACTTGCTAAAGGGCAGAAGCTTCGTGTACAACCTAAAAAAAAAGAAAGAAATATAACCTTGTTTTTTTATTAATGCGTTATTTTGCTCTTTGATTGATCAGCAAGGCTTCAAGGGTTTCCAAGTGGCTCCTGTCAATCACAGCACGGAGATGGACTTCCACTTCAATGGAGACAAATACAAGTTAAGTCACGGCTCTGTAGTCATCGCCGCCATCACGAGCTGCACCAACACCAGCAACCCGTCCGTCATGCTGGGAGCCGGTGAGCAGCGACTCGTCCTTCTGGCGACTTGTCAAGCCGTCGTTTAAAAAACTTCTCTTCCTCCAGGACTTCTTGCCAAAAAGGCAGTGGAGCTGGGTCTGAGCGTGAAGCCGTACATCAAAACCAGCCTCTCCCCGGGCAGTGGAGTGGTGACCTATTACCTGAAGGAGAGCGGCGTGATGGACTACCTGCACCAGCTTGGGTGAGCTCTCCTCATGTCACCCTGATGTTCAGTTACATTAATGTCTGTCACTGCAGAAGTGCTGCAGAAAGGAAGCTGTCGCATTAATGCTGAAGGATTTATTTGTCAAATTAAAGCCGTTTAGCTTCAGAAATATGTCAGAACTGTATATTATTTTCATATAACACCTGCAGCACTTTCTCTCTAAAAGTTTAGGGATTTTTAAGTGCCAATCACTATGACAAACAACTTTATTTGTATCTGACGATTACTTTTGGAATTAATTGTTTCAATCTCTGTCTTTCGAAACATTAAATAATCTATAAAATGTATAGTATTTATATATTTAAATGAATTAATAAATGCAAAAAAGTTTGGAATTTGTTTTCTTTTCAAGATAGTTTGTAGCATCCTTCTTTCTTTGTTTTCCTCCAGGTTTGAGGTTGTTGGTTATGGTTGCATGACCTGCATAGGTAACAGTGGGCCTCTGCCAGAGCCAGTTGTGGACGCGATCACTCAGGTATTCTACAACTGAAGATTCTGTAGAGTTTCATTTTGCCACTAAACTGCTATTCTTAAGTGGGTCAGAGACTGTGTTTTTCAGTTGTTTCAGTTGACAGGAAGATGAGTCCAGAAACAGAGAGTTTTAAAAAGAATTGTGTCTGACAATTGAATGAAAATGTAGAACATTGTAGTTACTATTTTCTGACAGTAGGGGGAGCCAGAAACGATATTTTCAAACTTACTTTATTAATGCTTTATCACAGTTTTAAACATGTGTTTTATAATAATTTTCGACAACATTAATCTACCCACAGTGTGAGAGTGTATGATTGTTACATGATAACCATGAGGAGAACAAAAGGTTACACCTTTAACACAGAATAGTAACGTTTGCTTCTCTGCGTTGTATTGTCACCCAGTGGCTAGTACAGAAATTGTGTAGCAAAAGTTTCTGTTAATACTTGTGTATATAATGGATCATAGATGGATTTTATTGATCCCTCTGGAGGTCCTCTTTCGGGAAATTGTTTTCCAGCTCACAGCAACAGAGATGAAAGATTCATAAAACAACAACAACAAAGTGCAATAAAAAGAACAAAAATACAAATGAAAGTATAAATCTAAGTATAAAGAACATGGATCAAAGAAAAAGGGATCTTGTACTGAAGTAACCATATTCCACTTAAATGAATTTGCTTTGATGTCGACTTTCTCTTGTTGATGAGCTGAATATGTTGTGAGACTAGATTAGATTAGATTAGAGCGATTTTATTAATCCCTCTGTAGATCTCCTTAGGGAAATTAGTTTTCCGGTTTACCGCAGACGAAGGAAGTAAATGATTGAATCAGCTGTAGACTACCTCCCTCTGTGTTTTTTGTGATGGGAGGTTATATATGCTTAAATCGATACGTAAGACTAATTTTTTGAAATCCAATACAATGTGGGAAAGAAGGAAAACACAGTGAAGGTACCTCGTGTAAATTGGGCCAGTAGTACAGAAATGATTTTAACGTATCCTGAGTTATATATTCACTCATTGCTAGTATCTGACACTGACTGTGGTTCCAGGGAGATCTGGTGGCTGCAGGAATTCTGTCAGGGAATCGGAACTTCGAGGGGAGAGTCCATCCCAACACCAGAGCCAACTACCTGGCATCTCCACCACTGGTCATCGCCTATGCTATAGCTGGAACCATCAGAATTGACTTTGAGAAAGAACCTATTGGTGAGTAGACACAGCAGAATTCAAGAAGGTGGTTCAATTATTAGTTTTGTGTTTCTTGATATTTTTCTTTTCAGTTTGGCTTATGCAAAGTGTTGATATGTCTTAGTGTCTAAAAATTCAGTTGAATGCAAGAACAAAGTTAAACACTGTGTACATTTGAAATAGAGGCTTTGTTCTTTATTTTTTCTAATAAAAGGGGTTTTTTTCAGTCAAACTATGGATGAGAAGAATCACAATCCAGGAATCTTGTCTGTGCATTTGGGTTCTTGATCCCCTTTGCTGGTTGAAATCACAGCAGAGGGAATATATTTAATAAATATTGTAAAATTATCGTATTTTCCAGAGTATAATAATTTGTACATATTTTCTATGCACCTGTCTATGAGCTGCAGGTGGTTTAATGTTGTAATATGAGATTTGATCACAAAGACCTGGTACACAGCAACATAAAAAAATAGAATTTTAACTTCACACTACAAGTGCGACATTTTTGAAATTGTACAAGATTTCAGATAATCAGCCAGAATACTGCCACATTTAATCCGTCTGTGCCTATACCCACTGTCAACATTTAATCTATTTATTCACAATTACTTTGCTGTCAGGGAAGAGAAACGGATACTTGCCAACAAAAACATGATTTTATTGAATGTATCTTGTGTCTTCCCAGCTATCAATCACGAAGGCAAAGCGATTTTCCTGGCTGATATCTGGCCCACACGAGAAGAGATCCAGGCTGTGGAGAGGAAGTTTGTCATTCCGTCGATGTTCAAAGAAGTCTATGAGAAAGTTGAGGTTAGTCATTCAACTCCTACATTGTTCATCCTGTAACAACACTGTTAAACATGTATTGTTGTGCTGGTGCAACCACTTTCATTACAAAAAAAAATACATGTTTTTTGGAATTAAAAAAAATGATGATCATAATTTCAGAAAGTCAATGAACGCTGGAATGCTCTGGAAGCTCCGTCAGACAAGTTGTACACGTGGGACCCAAAGTCCACCTACATCAAGTCACCACCTTTCTTCGACGGTTTGGTAAGTTCTTTTATTGAATCTACGATTATCACTTAAATTGTTCCCACACATTTTAGCATCTTGTAAACCAAGATAAATCTTGTCAGTTGTTTATTCAAAAGGAGACGTGCACAGAGAGAAAATCTTTTTACACAAAATAATAAAGATATTGATGGAAAAATTCATCTTCATAAAAGCAGGGGCTCAGCAGCCATCTTTACATTTAGCAGGGGTTTCCACTGTTCTTTTTTGTACTGAGGTCTAAATCAAAGCCAGTATTTAACAGCAAGCAACTGATGTGTCTGTTGGAAAAAACTAATGAAGGGCTGATTAAGCTTAATGAGACGGCGTCCTTCAGATCCCACCAGATGGCGCCCTCTGCTCTGTAATCTACAGTGCAAGAAACGGTTATATATTAAGAAGTCAGTAGGTGGCGCTGTCAGTTATGAGCTGTAGTTTTAGAAGTATAAATATAAAGTTGTGTTATTACACATTTTTTACTATAACTATTACTACTACTATAAAAAAACATTACAAAGTTATTAGAACTTCTTCCAGAAACACTACCATTATCCTCCTGAAGGATGTACCTGCACTTTAGTCTGCTTCTGTGGCTTTTTGAGAAAACTAATTGGCATATCCTGGTGTTCCTGTCGATTTCTCATTCTTTACAACCTCCTCAGATCATTGAGATGAAGTCCTGTGTAGCATTCTTGGTAAGTCTAGGGTGCAGTTCAAATGTTTTCTTTCTTCTGCAGACATTAGATCTGCCGGTTCCAAGCTCCATCGTCAACGCTCAAGTTCTGCTGAACTTTGGGGACTCGGTCACAACGGACCACATCTCTCCTGCAGGAAACATCGCCCGAAATAGCGCGGCCGCTCGTTATTTAACGGAGAGAGGGTGAGTCGCTCTGTCGCCAAGAGATACTCCAGGAAAAACCTTTTACACGACTTGTTCCAGAAACGTACCTTTGGTTACATTTTTTATTTTCTTTACAGCTTAAGTCCCAGAGACTTCAACTCGTACGGCTCTCGTCGTGGCAATGATGCGGTCATGGCTCGAGGAACCTTCGCCAACATCCGCCTTTTCAACAAGTTTCTAAATAAACAAGCTCCACAAACCCTCTACCTTCCCACTGGAGAAACGGTGGGTGTGACCCCGGACAGCCTCTGAGAGGGCACTGCTGGTCATGTGATCTCACGTTCATCCTGTCGTCTGATCCTCCAGATGGACGTGTTTGACGCTGCCAGCAGATACCAGCAGGATGGGGCCCCTCTACTGATCCTGGCCGGGAAAGAGTACGGCTCCGGGAGCTCTAGAGACTGGGCCGCAAAAGGACCTTTTTTGCTGGTGAGCGCCGATTCTTTTTATTCGGTTCAACACATGTCTCGGGTGGAGTTAAAAATGATGATGTGTTTTTAGGGTGTAAAAGCAGTTCTGGCTGAAAGCTACGAGCGCATCCATCGCAGTAACTTGGTGGGAATGGGAGTTATCCCACTGGAGTACCTTTCTGGTGACACAGCAGAGAGTTTGGGATTAACTGGACAGGAACGCTTCTCCGTTCAGGTCCCGACAGATCTGAAACCCAGAATGCTGGTGGATGTTAAGGTACATTAAGACAAAACATGCATTCCTCTTCTCTGTTGTAGAGACCATCGTCTTTTTCTTGCAGGTCAGCACAGGAAAGACAATTAAGGCGCGGATGAGATTTGACACGGACGTGGAGTTGACGTACTTCCAACATGGGGGAATCCTCAACTACATGATTCGCATGATGTCACAAAACTAATGTAGAGTAAAGTTAATGACAAATGATTATCTTTGAAACACTAAAAGTCGATTGAAGAAAATAAATACTAAAAACAAACTAATTTATAGGTTGTGCTTGTTTGTTTCTCAGTTTTAACATGTTTTATCAAGAGTGAAATTACCTTATCACATCTATTAAGACTATTTTTAACCACAAAAACTATTGAAATACTATATTATTAAATAAATGGTTAATGTGAAACCCCAAATCTTCTGACTTACTCAAATGTTTCAAATATTAAAGTATTTCTCCCCAAGATGCAGTTAATCTTTCATCATGATGATGTTTTGAAGTTGTTTCTTCCTCTGAAATCTCGGCAAACAAGAGGTTACGAAAGTGAAGTCAGTTATGACGTAATAATGGTCTTCACTCCTCCTTCAGTCAGCTGTAGTCGCACCCAACTTCATTTATACAATGAGTCCCTTGGAGGTGTAGACTTCCTGGACTGATGACAAACCTATGCTGAACAAATCACAGCGGAGTGGGTGTGGTTATAATAAACAAGATTTAATCTTCAGAAAATGTAAGGCTAAATTAGGCCCATTATTCTAATGTAAACATTTCTGTGAAAAAGAGTTTTGTACAAACGCGTACTGATGAGTACAATAGAGGTCCAAGATCTATTTAAGACACACTTAAATCAACACGTTAGTTGAACTTTAACTGATAATTGACAGCCTTTGTAAATTTATGTTCAACTGTTTTCTATGGTTTTCCTGCATGTATTTATGTTTTATCAATGCTTTTAATACTCAATGGCACGTTACCATTCAACAGGGTTTAAAACAAACATCAAAAATGGATTTTTTTTTTAATTGATTACAATCTTCTTCTTCATCATCAACATGAGGCTGCCATCTGGCCACAGCCTGGGGGTCTCAACCGGCTCCTTTCTTACTGTTGAGTTTGTGTCTGAGAGTGGGAGTGCACAGTAGGGACCATCCAGTAGTGAAGCAGTAATGAAGCTTCATGAACCATCCAGGTGTTCATTCTGGATGCAATGATGGATAGATGGATAGATTGATGAGCCGTGTTGGATGGATAGGATTGTACACAGTAGTCAATTAGGGTTTTGTAGAGTCGGTTGTGGACGTCAGGACAGGAAAGCGTAGCTAAGATGTTTTGTTAACAGAGTTGTTTCTTCCTTAACCACCATCCATCACCAATGTGACCAAAAACCATTTGATCCTTTTAGAGGCAATCAAACATGTTGAAGATGTTCTGAGCAGGATGTGAACCGAGCCCTCACATCATTACGATAATCTGGATATGAGTTGAAATGATGGTTGCAATAGTCCGACCATAAAAAAAATTACTTTAATTTGTTCAAATTCCCATTATCTTCCACTTCTCCGAAGTCTGGTAGTGAGTGTTGAAGCTTCGTTGAGCTGTGTCGGTAATGGACGCCCCTCTTCTGTCTGTTAGTCACATGATGCACACAAGATAATTGTTGATCTGGAGCTACCTGCGACTTTGTAGGTAGAATTTTGAAATAAAAAAAAACATGCTGGAGACCTGTTCAGGGTGTCCCCTCCCTCTCACCCTCAGTAGCTGGGATAGGCTCCACCCCGTGTTGACCAGTGAAATACATGATCGAAAATAATAAAATTATGATATGATAAGAGCTCCTAAAGTACTAAACAATGTTGCAGATGTTTGGGGTACCTGTGTTAAATACATGAGATAATTTAAAATATACAATTATTGTCAACATGATTATTATATTAAGTGTATGTTATTATGTCATCATTACTTTTAATTGTTTTAAATTTTCTATTCATTTACGTCCTAATGATTGTATTAAGTATGAGTAATAATAGGATCATATTTTAAAGATATTAAGTATTATTGAGCTAATTACTTTGAATCTTTTTGTTTATTTATTGTCATGACAATTATAGACTGATAATTATATTAAATGTATTAAGTCATAATGAGATCATTGTTTTTTAATGTTTTAAATGTATATGGATGTTCATCATGGTTATTGTATTAAGTGTACTTATTAATAAAGCAAATTAATTTTTAATTGTGTGTGTTTGTGTGTGTGTGTGTGTGTGCATGCATGTGTGTGTGTATAGAACGTAACTGACTCGATAATAAAGGGCGGGTCTCTCCGTGAGCACTGGTGGCAGCTGCTGCCATGGCAACCATATTATGCACCCTACCACTCCTCCCTTGTGCTTTCTTCTCCCCCTCCTCTGCTCCTCCACTCCCTTTCCTCGCTCCTCATTAGTCACAGTACCACAGAGAAAAAAGGGTCTGCCTCGCCTCATCCGAGCAGGTTTTGGGGCGAAGATGAGTGAAGACAAAAACACCTACAGACTGGACCCCAATGATCACCTCAATGTTCTGGGACCCCGGAGAAAAAGACCCAAAAAGGTAAATAAGTGCTTTGTTTACAAAAAAAAAAAATGAAAAAAGGGGGGATTCCTTCCTGTGCTCTCCCCCACCCTACTTTACAATTCTACCATCTTGTTGTGACTGTCAGCGAGCGCTGATGGTGATAGTACGGGGCTCCTGCACATGCTAGGGTGGGTCTGGACTCTTTGTGTGCCGTCACTGAGCAGTGTTGTTGTGTGGCTTTTGTGATTCTTCTTCAGCTCTTTTTCATTCTATTGATGCCCGATGAAGCAGCACATCCATCCACATGGATCTCTTTAAGCATTTTTATTTCTCTGTCTACGAGGTCTCAGGGGGGGGAGGAGTTTAGAGGGGAGGGTGTGAATGAATACACCTGCCATTGTGTTTTTATTATCCTGCATGTTTTATGGAGATAATGCTGTTTTTTATTAGACCTGCGACTACATTCTGACCCGTTAATAGAAGGGCCGCCATTATTGTTGTGTGTGTGATGGAAATCCAGACACGTCTGAGGCTAGTGTAGAGAATGTTACACCATCATCATAGTACAGTACTTGTATGTAGGTCAGTATTATTTAGCGATAAAGTAGTTTTTCATTGACAAACTTATTCCTACCATGGCTGTCTTTTAATTGAAAATGGAAGAACTACAAGGCTTTACCTACTGTCTCTCTAGATCAGGGGTCAGCAACCTGTTTCGTGTAAAGATCCATTCAGGACTGTTGCTCTTCAAATTAAAACCACAATATCTGTTTATACTTCTTATTGTACCTTAAAATCTACCATTCAAAAACAAAATAACACCAGATTAATTGAAAAACTATTGGAATTCATTGTATTGTTTAATCTCTAATAAATGTTGCTTCCTGTGAAGGTTTGACTCTTTAATCTCTAGAAAGGAAAAATAAATAAAATCTGGTTATATTCAAATGTTGACATGGAAAGCTAACTGTACTCTAACAATCTCTCTGGAGCCACACCTTCTCTAGAGGAAACTATTCCAAGGATATTGCCTGTTCATCATTATAATGGCAGGAGATCAATACAATCCATTAATGAGATCCAGTCACCGTGCTTGAATGAAATTGGGTCAGATTTGACTGCTGGTGTGGCTCGTTGAAGGAGGTGGGAGGCAGACATGATGTTTACGTGGGAGTTTACATCGTGTGGAGTCACTTTAAAGCAGAGACATGTCGTGATCCAGCGCTGTAGATGATAGCTAACAACTAATGGATCTCTAGAAATTGTTCCACACGTGTCTACTTTTAAGTCAGATCAATCTTTTCCATATTTATTTCACATTTTTTATTATAAATCTGGTTTAGTAATCATGGACTTATTTATCATTTATCATCATATTGTGAAAATGCATTCATCAAAATCCTGCCATGAGAACTTTAGCCAAATGTGAACAGTGATAATGGATCAAAGTTTATCTCGTTCAAAAGTCTAAAATATGAAGCGTCTGTATGTCCATCCATTTCAATATAAAACTGTAGTTATTCATGGACAGAAGGGAAAGGGTTTTCAGTATTTAGTCATTCACTTTGTGCATTTAAAGTTCTTATTTACTGGATATCTCCCATTTTTTCCATTTTTATTCCACTACTAAAGGTATCCCATTAATATTCCCTTTAACTAACCGGTACATTCTAAATTGTATGTAACCATTGCTTGGTTATAACAAATATTTTCTTTATTAAATCAAGCATTGGAAAATGTACAAAATGGAACAGTTTTTCTGCATTAGACAGAGAGACACAGAGATGCTGGTACAGTTTTACGATAATTGAGTTCATCCTGACCACATCCAGCAGCTTGAGAGGGTGATCGGCTGTAAACTACCATCCCTTCTTGACCTGCATGTCTCCAGGACCCCGGAGACATGCAGGTCGGATCACCGCCGGGTCACTGGTCACAGGCTCTTCTCACCTCTGTCATCAGGCAGGAGACTGTGTTCCATCAGGACCAGAACCTTTCGCCAACAACAATTCCTTCTTCCCCTCTGCAATCAGAGGACTTTCACACTTATGTGGGCAAATAGTCTTAAACTATTTATTTTCATCTCAACCCTATTGTGTGTTGTTGTTTATTATCTGTGCTCGTCACAGCTTGTGCAAAACAAACCATGATTGTGTACATGGGTGTCGATAAGAGAGCATGTTACCAGGAAACGCTGGCCCATTTATGGTACATTTTGTAACTGTTTCTTTTCATCTGCTGCCCTATGTCTTGGAAATTGAGTGAAGAGAGAACCTATCAACTGTGAGTTGCTCAGAACGTGTAGGAGGCTGCTCGACCTGCAGAATTCTTGCCACATCTTCTGTCAGAATGATCTACAACTGCAACCTTCACACATCACACTGAGTTGAATCTACTGCACTCTAGACCTCGACTGTTGATGCAACAAGCCTGCTGAGTCCACTAGATGGCGCTCCCTGCTCTACAATATATTGATTTGAACGTTTACTCTATTGGAAAATCCCATTTTTTTTCAATTGAGGGCGCCTCCCACTGAAAACACACTTTATCAGCCCATTACTACTAGCCTCAGCTACTGTGGTGATCTATGATGGTGATGGTTATAGTCAGGCTAAAGATGAAGGTTATCAGACATTGTCAGATTATCAGTTTGACTCGTATGGACAGGCAAAGGAGTGTGAATCTGTCTAAAATTCTGAAGTGGGAATCCCTGGAACAGACTTTGTCTGCCTGAAAGAGATTCTAAACCACCATTCGACAACTCAAGATGGGAAGAAATTCCAGGTCAAAACTGTGTGTATTATAATGGAGATGTGAGAGTGGGACATTAATGGAAGGTGAAAGTAAGTAAGTAATTTTTATTTATATAGCGCTTTTCCAGACCAGGGTCACAAAGCGCTTAAACAATATTCAATAATGTATATACCTTAAAGGGCAAGATAAAACTGATAACACAATAACAATAATAATAATAATAGTGATATTGTGAGTACCTTGTCAATAACAGTGAGGCAGAGTTTGAGTACCTAGAGTTGGTTTTGAGTCAAGACTGGGCCTGAAGTTTCTGATGGAATGAAAAATACTTAGTGGTCATGCTAAAGACCGGTCATTGCTAAAGCAATTATGCTTCAATGACTGGAGATGTGAAGAGGTGAGCAGTCCACTGGCATGCAGTGTTTCTCTTTCTTTGTAAAGAGAGTATAATGGAGGATGGACAGTGTTTTCCAACTAGAGACGAATCATACTCTTTAGCCTCCATGGTGGCAGTACAATACACCAGCTCTTCAGCCAGCACTTGTTTTTGTGATCTCTGAGAAGGCATTAGACCACGCTTTGTCACGGGTGATATGATTTAAGTCCCCAGGGATTAACATAGGAGTCTTCAGAATGCAGAGTTTGTGGTTCAACAATAACACTGTGGTGGATTTCACTTGCAGCTATAACATTAGCAAACATTGGCATTGCAGGTAAATGTGATTCCCATCAAATTATTTGACGACTTGAGATGTTGATGTTGACATGTCGAGGATTAGGCCAACGTTTCACATCTTCCTTTCAGTAGTTGGTTCTCTTCGATGTAGATATTGTGTTCGCCCTCTTAAGGCTGATTATATTGAAATGTGTATCAGATAATGTCATGCGAAACTCTAGTCTTTATAGTGGTACACACTGATTCTAGCACAGAGACACTTCTATTTTTGACCAGATAATCCCCCTTAAGAATCTGCACACATAGGTGTACTTGCCTCTGTCTGTGGGTCAGCGGCAGAGTGCTAATACCTTCAGCAAATTACAAACCAATCCACTCAAGACACGCGTTCCACCTTTCCTCCGGATCACACGCTTTTGGTCTCCACTGAAGATATTACCATCCAAACGGATTTGGATATATTTCATCCACAGGAATACACCGAAGGTTTCACCCATGAGTGCTAGCAAGGGGGTTGGATCAGTCATCCAGGTAAGATCAGAAGTGATCGGGATGGTTGGACGAGAATCTTCTTGTCATTATATGTGATACAATTTATATTACTTACTATTATGTTCTTATAATTGAATCAAGGAAAGATATTGGATGTATATATAAAATGGTTCAAGATTGTTACCAACCTCTGTATTCTCCTCACACAAGCTGGTGAAGCTGGTCTAGATTTATTTTAAAAGTCATTATTTGCCAATAGATACTTCATCTATCTTGAAATTAAATCTCAGTAAACAACCCTTTTAGTGCAGAATTAATAAATTGATTATCTGCCAACGAATTACATAATATATTTAAGTAAGTAAGTGTTTATATACTTATATTTCTTGTTTTATGCATGAAATGTTGACAAGAGGATCCGGAGATGATAGTCGATGCAGGAGACGGCAACAGTTGTTGAGTTTTGTTTTGCTGGTGAAGAACTAACATCAAATAAATTGCATGTGAAAAAGGAAAACAATTTCTGAAGGCGATACAGCAGTAATGTTGCTGTTGTTAGCTTAGCATTATTAGCATTGCTGTTTTTGTTCATTTGATCATCTAACATGCAGGTATTTGTTAAAATAATGTAATACCGAGTAACATTAGATGGTTAGTTGAGTAATAACTGAATATTTTCAAAATCATCTCGAAGATATTCAGATCAGAATCAGAAAAACAATGACACAAACCTAAAAGGTATACATCCTGAATTTCCTTCCATCTCGACAACATGACTAGAATTTAGGGATATTTTGGTAAGAAAGAGGGATTGAAAAATAATAAATATCTTAGAAATAAGGATTGTTAATTGAAACTATCAATTGACTGTTATAGTTGGGGTTTTTTTTTCAGTTTATTATGTAATAATGAATTGGGATTTTTTTTTAATTTTCATTGTTTCCTTGCTTTTTAAATTATGTTTAAACAGTTTTTTGTATTTAATTGTACTCATAATATGTTGACAAAGCTGGTTGCAGTACTAACAGTGACCAAAGGGAGGAGTTGTGGCATTTAAAAAAACAAAAAAAGGGTGAGGTTGTGAGGATGCACTGCGCTGCTGGTGTTTATATTTTGAAGGTGGAATGAATAAAGCAAATAATATAAATTCAGATTTTCTTAACTTCTTAAAACTAAACAAAACATTGTATCATGCTGGTGTAATGACTGTTGTAGACAACTGTAAAATACCTCATCACAACCCCACTCCCCCCCCTTAAAACAACCCACCTCCTGTCCATCTTCCTATTATGGTATGGTCCAAGTTAGTGGCTTAAAACAATAGCATGCTTCTACAGCCCCCCCGTTTACAACGGCATCAGAGAGGTGACGCGAGCTGGTGATGCTTACATAAGGGAGCAACAGAGGAGGAGGCAGGGCTTCAATCCTGCATCACATCTCTCTCTGAAATTCAATTGGTGCCCCTGCCTGGTGGCACACACTAGTTCACCCCTCCGTTTCTATTCTTGCCTCAAATGCAGCTCTCAAAAGGATGCTCTGAGCACACATGGATACTCCCTGCACCTGCTCCCATCACTGACCGGATACACAGTAGTTGATCTGTGGGATTTTTTGGTCGTCAATGAAGTGAGCTGAGCCCAATTCTTTTTCTTTTTTTTTAAATAACTTCCACTAAGAGAGCAGCTATGGCACACGCTGCTGCCCACATTAAGAAAGCCAGGTTAGAGATGGATCACCCTCCTGACCTTAAGGCTCTGGAAAAAGCGAAGGAGAGGAAAAGGCGGTCCAGGGAACGAGCTGAACGCAGGCAGAAGGTAACTTCTATAGAAAAGAATAACATACCAAGCTGCACCCCCTCATTTGATCCAATCCCTAATCATGCCAGCTCTACATCATTCCATCATTAAATGATGTTTAATCTTCATGCAATGGTCCTTCACGCGCTGCAGTCCAAAATAACATTCTGTTCTGCAGTCACTGAAGTCACAGTTAAAAAGATCATTAGTCGATTCTACTTCTCGGTTTGTGATCCACAAATACGCTTTTTTTTATCTCTTAAATGGCATCAACAATGATGTTTGTTTTAGTCTCCAGTTAATGAATAAACATGTTGTGTCTGATGCTTAACATAATCCATTTTATTCAAGTTCTAAACTCTTACTACGCACAAATATCCTGTCAAGGATTGTTCCTGGTGCTTTTTTGATTGTTTGTCACAGTCAATCACCACCGATCCTCGAGATAGTTCAGTGTAAACTGTGTCATACTACACACATACGACATGCATATGAGCGTGTGCAAACCAAGGT
Source organism: Callionymus lyra (assembly GCF_982586985.1). Taxonomy (NCBI): domain Eukaryota; kingdom Metazoa; phylum Chordata; class Actinopteri; order Syngnathiformes; family Callionymidae; genus Callionymus; species Callionymus lyra. The sequence continues at coordinate 22,709,294 of NC_141821.1, read as the reverse complement.
GTGGACAAAACGGTGTCTAAGGATCGAAGAACCTGCGGGGAAATGGTTTTCTGGCTGCAGATTCAATATCAGGAGGAGAGCACGCAGGTAGATTACATCGTGAGCAGGAGGAGGCATCTGAGTTGGTGCCAGGAGAGATTCAAGGACATCTTATTGAAATCATTTGATTCTGAGGCCAGTATTTAAGAGCAAAAACGAGTGACAATGAAAGTGTGTTGCCAGGCAGCATAAGCCAGTGATCTGTAGGATGAGGTTAGTGACTGATGAGAGTGAAGTCATAGACTAGATTCAGGCGGAGAGACGTTAACACCGGCTCAGGGTGGTCGGGAGGAGCTAATGTGTTGAAGGAAAGTGCAAAGATGGTGTCGGGGTTATCGCCAAGAAGGGCGAGAACCAGGTGTAACGATGAGTTCCTGGAGAGGAGAAAGAAGGAGGCAAAGAAAATGTGGGATTAGCAATGAGATGAGGAGAGTAGACTGTCGGGAGTGCTGAAGAGACGTTGTTTCAGGATAGCAAGATACACCAGGTGAAGAGGTGAAGGTATGAGCTAATAATGAAGATAAAGAGGTGAGACACTAACGATGAAGAGTAAAAGAAGTAATAAAAACTGATTAATTATCCCATCTACAGTGATCAATGTAGGTGAAGAGGAAAGTGCAGACAGGGTGCAAGGTTGATAGTGAAAGTTAATCTTTACCATCAATAATTAATTGATGTTTCCCTAGAACACTACTCTTGTTATGTATATATTTTAAATACATTTAACTAAAAGAAAAGGGTAACGGAGTTCTTTCAGATACTGATGTCAACAGATGGGAAAAAAAAGATAAGGAGTTTCGGATACAAAAGAAGGATATAAATATTTTATCGTCGTATGATAAGTTATATAAATATTTAAATTTAATTAAATTTCTTTAAGTTTAATTTCAAAAGTTGAAGAAAATTATCTTTTGTATTTTTGAGTTAGATACCCCCCAAATTTAGTTTTTATGTATCTATTTAATATACATTTGACGTCAAGAACATGGTAGGATAGATCTGTTACTGTTTCCTTCAACTAAGAAACATCTCTAAACTTGAAAATGATGTCACAACACTATTTGTAGTTTATAATCCATGCAATTGTGTCTTCTCGTTTAGACTATTACAACAGTTTGTTTTTATGTCCAAACAAGAAGGAGCTGTCTCGCCTGCAGTTAATACAAAATTCTGCAGCTAGAATTCTGACCTGCTCTAGTAGAAGAACTCACATTTCTCCGATCCTTAAAACTCTTCACTGGCTTCCAGTTTCCTTCAGGATCAACTTTAAGATTCTGGTTCTTACTTTCAGAGCTACTCATGGTCAGACCTTCCATCAGTGACCTGATCCAGCCTTACACCCCAGCTCGGGCTCTGAGGTCTGTGGATCAGAATCTACTGATGGTTCCTGAACACGCTTCTGGACCAGAGGAGAGAAATCCTTCCAGACTGTTGCTCCTAATTTATTGGTGCTTTTTCTTAATTTTCTTGGGGCTACTGTATTGCTTTAGGTTTTTCAAGCACTTACTTACTGACGTATGTTCAGTCATGTAATAACATGTATATAGAAGTGGGCAGTGATAGGTAAACTTTAAATTTGAATTGAATATTTTTTTTGATAGTTATTGTTTGTCTTTAGTGTGTAAGTCAAAATTCGTAGATATATATATATACATGTTTTATGTTTGTGAAAGTAATGCCAAGAAGTTGGGACTTTAAAATTGTGTCTGATTTCTTACCTCACAAAGAGCATCCCATATATATACATATATTCATAATACCCAACAAAACCCCAATTTATTTTTAATGTATTTCCGTTTCCACATGACTCACAGTAGCGATGAGTAAGGGAGTTCATCCATTTTTAAAAAGCAAGGAGAGAAAATCAATCTTTTACATCCCCATTGGTCTCAAGCAGAGTCTGTGTTTAACCAGTCACAATGAAAGATGCTAAACGGAGACAACTGAGAGAAACGTACGTTTTTATTGCACATAATTAAATTTATATGAATTGTTTTAGTGGAGGAAACTTACTATACAGATCCACTGTAATATTAAATTAATTTAAAGCCTCTGAAACCGGCATAATATGAAACATTTAAGAGGCGAGTGCTAAGTATGTTTAGGTTAAAATAACTTCAGGTTAAAGATTGTTTTGATTTGTATCCACAGAACAGATCTGACTGAGTGAAGATGGTTTCTTCCCTCCACACATCCCCCACCACACCCATCCCCAGTATTACATTATTTAGCTGCTCCGCTGGCAAACTCACTCCCTGTTTGTACGTCTAATCTCAGGCACAGCTGGATGCTCAGATTTAGCGGGATATGTGACGTGATGTTAATCCCCGCCTTGCAACCCCCTACCATTCTCTCTTTGAACCAGGAACTCTTTTAGACACTTGGTCCTCGTACTGAACACACGCAGGTGTCCAGGTGTTTGTACCATGATCTCAAATATAGTTGCTGCGCAGATAGTGTGTTTCAGATTATAAACTTTAGAGTTAAATTCTTCTTAAAAAAATGTCCAAAATGAGGAACACCTGCACAGTGACTGAGCCCTTTAAAAAAGCAACGTAAACATCTAGCCCAGGCCTCATAATGGAGAACTGGGATTGGTGAAATCCTGGATTAGAGCAAGCTTAATCTGGTTGGTGCAGCACTATAGGACAGGCCAGGGAGAAGAGAGCAGTACCATCGCCATGGCAACCAAAATCAGGGATTCCACCGCAAAGCTAAATGCTGTCGGTTTCTAGACAAGGCCTGACCACAAATATATATTCATGTTTTACTTAAAACCTACTTTTTTATTTCAGCAACTATATAAATTTACCATGAATCATCATTTAATCTGATAAAATCAATTAAACAGAAACACTTTTTTTAATATAAACAACCATTCTTTAAGAAAACAATATTTTTGAAAACGGCAAACATAAATAAAATAGGAAATGTGTGGAGTATTTAATAGATACAAGTCTCTGTGAGCTGAATCGGGGGTGGACAATATGGTTATTCTTGTCTTGTTATGATGTAACTTCAGTGTGTTTTTTTACTGTGGTGCACCTGTCGAGGTTTTCTGACTCGCTCCTTCTTCTCTACATATACACATCTTCTGCAAGAATATACTTCATCTCAATCGATAATAACGATCCCAGTCTACTGTAGGTTTGTATCTGGATTTTTCCTTCTAACACCTTCCAGAATAGGCTTTAAAAGGGAAAAGGAAACCGTTAAGATGATGGTTAAAACTAAATCAATGTTGTCTGTTGACAAAGCATTTATTTAAAATGACGGCGATAAACAATGTGGCCCAGGGAGTGATCTGCTCTCCCCATGATGGCACACTGTTCATAAGATTATGTAATAAATAAACAACTCTCGAGGCTTTACTCTCATGAATTCCACCGGCTGTTTACACTCTTTGTAAAGGCGGAAACACAGAAGACGAATTCTTTCAGTTAACTCCTTGAACATTTATTTGACATCGTGAAGAAAATTATTTTCTTTTTACTTTTGGGGATAATTTGAATTTGAAAACGAAGATTGATTTTTTTATGATGCCAACTTGGTTTATTATGGTCGATATAAATGGAAAAGTACTGCATAATAAATAATAAAATGAGGAACAACTAGGAACGATTTTTTTAATTATTTAAATTTATGTGGCAACAAGCATTAAAGTTAATATATGTCGGGTCTAAAATATTGTTTCTGGCTCCCCCGTGTGTCACAGCAGTGAAACTGCCATGATGTAGCACTCACAAAATGAGAAAAAAAAATGATTGTGTTCATTTCTGTTATTATCTTCACTAAATAAATAATAAATTCAGAAAGTCTCTCAGTACTTCATGTTAACTCCCAGGGTCGAAGTGACCCAAAGACCTGAAAACAAATGTATTTAAGGTATCCCTTGTGTTGTCTCTGGGTCAAGGTGTACATATGCAGTGGTGGAAGTCGTTCGCAACAGAAGGAATACCACAAACACATTTGTTTTCAGGACTCCGGGTCACCTTGACCCTGTGGCCACACAAGGGTTAAATACTGGCTCTGACCCACAGCTGTAAAGCAGCTTGTTGGTCAGTCGTCTAGACAGAATTAAGTAGTGAAGAGCATCGTTAAAATAACAACTGAGAGTTTTATTTTATCAGTCATGACTGTTCAAAATTAAAGGTATAATTGTGATTATGGAAAACTACTACATATTGTTGCTTGAGGACAACTTGTGTCAAAACATGGATTCTGCCCACTGATGATGGATCAGGAAGGTCATGTTGTTTGTCTGTTGAGGTCGATCCTTGAACGAGAAGCAGTGCTGGACATCAGATGATTGCTTAAGATGTTACTGTTGTCACCATGAAAACATTTTCCCAGAAGCCTCTACTGACCTTTCTAAAGGTGAAACGTTCTCACCCTAGTAACTATCATATATTTTTTCTCCCGATCTTCTCAGCTTGACTTCATCTACTGTGATTTTGACTGGGTTTCTCTGGTTAGTTTTTTGCTCTCCTGCTTTGCCACAAGATTTATGAAGTTGTGTAAGTGGAGTAAAAGAGCTTTAAGTAAAGTAGATATGTTTATGTCAACTAAATACAGTGAGTGTTTTTTTTTTGGAGTCCACATTACTTGTTGTTCTTCTATTTACTAGTGAATTATGTAGTTATTCTATTGTGATTTGGCCTTCTGTTTCTGTCTGCTTCCTACGCTTGACTTCCTTGTCTGTTAACTCTTATGACAGCATTAGTTTTTCTTCAGAACCAGACCTGTTGTGTTTAAACCGTCACTCATTTTAAAGGGCACGAGTGGTCGTAATGAAACCAGCAGTAGATTAAACGTGCATGATGTGCAGCAGAATCAATATCGTGAAGCTTTGGGCTACAGTTTGACACAGCACTGCAGTAACACAATTCCGTGCTGCTACAAAGTTCAAATGAATCAATCTAACACAACAGGTTTTTTGGTGAATAAATTGAAGCGTAGTAATAACTGTAATATCAAAACACCTTCAGTTCTTTGCCATACATGCCTCACTTCCTAACAAGTTTAGAAATCACCATTGGGAAGACAACTCTCCACCCAGTCGCCCAGCCCCAGAAGTACCAAAGTTTGGTTCTTCTGGTCTTTGCGTCTGTTGTTGTTCATATAAGCGAACATGGTAAAGTCCAGTGGCATGTACCATCTCGCTCGGGTCATCTGGGCTCAGGAGGGGTTGAACCTCTTGCTACTTAATGGCTGGGCTTTACAAATATTGCACGAATGATGTTTATTGCAAAATACACACTGTAATTATTATGTATTTAATGAATTGTCTCTCGGTATGGAAAGGAGAATATTATTTTGCTAGTTTATTCAACACTCTTCACCTCTTCAACTATTCTGCAATTCCTTGCAATTCTTTTGTCATCCAGTGAATTAGTTCATCATCATCAGATATGAGTGGCTATGAAAGTGCTACTACAGTGTTAGCAGGTAGAAGTCGGACTGTTCGGTGGACAAGAGAGCTTTTTAAACATGGGTTAGCCTCCTTGTGTTTTCCTGACTATGGTTTAGAAAGAGTCTGATTAGATTTGCAGCACAGCCTGCATTTTAAATAAACCTTAGTTATTCAGGTTGGTTTATTCTTTTTTAGCCAAAATGGCACCTGAAGTTTTCACTCCTAGAGAGATGCATTTGGCAGCAGGGATGATTGTCCCTCTGGTTCTCACTGATGGTGTCAGACAGTCCTACGTCTACTCCGTTGCATGACATACCAGGCATTACTTTCATTAGCACACTCTAGAACCTCTCACCTCTCCAGCTGCAGAGATCTTATTATTAGGAGGGAACCCCTTATTCACCCTTGACACTCTGACAGTCATGGATTCATGATACTACTGGTTTATTTAACAAAATTCTTAAAGAGCAACTAGTGTGAAAACCCAACTCTCCTGACTCACTCTCATGTTTCAAATGTTGTATTCTTCTAGCGGACAAGAGGTTATAAGAGTGAAGTCCATTATGACATAATAATGGCTTCGCCTCCTCCTCCAGCATCAACGAACGAGCTTCTTGTTTCTTTATACACGAGTTCCTTGGAGGTGGAGACTTTCTGGATTGATGGTGCTGCATGACAAACCTTGATGTTTGACTAAACACAGCAGAGTGGGTGTGGTTATGGTAATAGTTATGGCTTAAGAATATTTTCTCATGTAAATATTTACCGTATTTTCCGGACTATAAGTCGCTCCGGAGTACAAGTCGCACCAGCTTAAAATGCATAATAAAGAAGGAAAAAACATATATAAGTCGCATTTTTGGGGGAAATTTATTTGATTAAATCCAACACCAAGAACAGACATGTCATCTTGAAAGGCAATTTAAAATAAAAATAGGCAACAACAGGCTGAATAATTGTACGGTATGCTTACGTTACATGACACAACTGAGAACTTGCCTGGTATGTTAACATAACATATTAAGAATTATTCAGATAACTATAGCATAAATAACATGCTAAGAAGTTTACCAAACCATCCGTGTAACTCCAAATAACTCAAATCAAATGAAATCTTCATCCTCGGTGTCACTTTCAAACAACTCCGCTAACTCCGGAGGTAGAAGATGCGGCGCTTCCTCTTCTACGTCGAAATTATCAACACAGGCCTAGAGCGCCCTCTTGCGGTTTAGTGTGAAAATAACAGGTGAAATGATATACCGGTAATAATGTGTTAATAATTTCACGCATAAGTTGCTCCAGAGTATAAGTCGAACCCCCGGCCAAACTATTAAAAAAACTGCGACTTATAGTCCGGAAAATACGGTAGATAAAGAAAGTTTTGACACATACTGATGAGTACAATAGAGGTCCAAGATCTATTTAAGACACACTTGAATCAACACATTAGTTGAACTTTAAACGGCCTGAAGGCAAGAAAGCGCAGATCAAATTACTTTGCACAAATTCCTCAAGAACTTTGAACACAATCCAGTCAGACACCGTTATTTATTAAGAATATTCAATGCACTTGTTTTCCTCTTGGACTTATTCACTTTTTAACTGTTGGTTTTTTGCTGTATAAAGTGAGGGAAAGTGGTTTACAGGTTTCCAATCTAGCATTGTTTGGCGAATGCTAAAGCTAATGTCACTAAAGGTTTAACTCCCCCTTAATTATAATCGTCAGGTTTGCAGGAGGAGGGGGAAGGGCTCAAAGTAGATTAGCAAAGTGATTAAAGTGCCCTTCTGCCGCCTGCCGAGAATTCTGAGGGTCTATTTCTGAATATATCAATGCGGGTAATTCAGCCACGTGTGAAGTATGTGACTTGGACCGGGACCTAAGAGTTGTAGGGGTTCCAGTCCCATCCTGGCAACAAGGTCTTGCAGGATTTATATGGAAAGGAACATATGCCAGCACAACCTATTCAATGGGGGTAAGTTGAAATGAACAGGAAGACATAACAATTTGTTATACAAGCTTTATAGAAGATGTCATGACGAACTACAAAGTATTATTATTTAGTTGTGCACAATTATTCAAGTTAGATGGGAACACTGTCTTGTAAATACATCTTTACTGTATTTAGTTTCTTATAAACATCTTTTCAGAACGTAATGATTTGTAATTACATTGTAATTACAAGAAGGCATACCTTCTTTACTTAAAATTCTTAACATCCACTACATATACTAGTATGTAAATGTGATAATGACTTGATAATTAACCAACAAAACTGCTCCTATAAAGCCCTATGAACACACTTTAATGTCTTATGATTGTGCTCATAATGTAGTGTACATAAGAAAAACAACAACAGAGGTTTGAGTTTTAACTACCAGCTGACCTCAACATGACAACAAGCTTGTCCAAACACCTTTCATTGATGCAATGATCATGACACACCATCAGTGAAGAGCGTGAGCTGCTTAGCAGAGGTCTGCACTTTCTTGTTGCTTTTCTAACTTGAAGAGAGACGTCACAATTTCCTCGAATATGGTCAGAGAAATATTCACATTATTATAATAATCACAGGTGCTTTGTGCAAATCCTTTGATGTAAATAAGACAAAAAATAAGGAAAAATGTAAAATTCGGCTTTATTGTGCTTTAACTATAATGAGATAGATTATAGAGGTGGACACACCCCAGCCGCAGAGAGGAGAAAGAAATGAAGACGAGTTTAAAAGTTCACTTACTGAGGAAGGACCTTGAGAAAAAATTATCTTCACGAGGTTATTGCCCACTGACAGTTAAAGTGTGATCGACCTGACACCACGTCTACATGTGAAATGTTGCACTAAAAGCAAATGACAGGCCAACATTACATGTCCTACCTCATGCTGCAGAAGGACAGCGATGATCTAACACATGCCGGCTTCTCCGTGGTTCTTCCTGCTGATTGTACATGAGAAGCTGAGACGTAACCTCTATGTTCCTCAGAATTATGGCACGCTATAAAACATGTCAAGCATGTTGATGGAATGATCATCCGGGTTGTATCTGAGATAAACACATTCGACTTACTAACTTACAAACTTTAAGTACTTGTTGTGTAGGGTAAAAAACAACATTTTGTGTTGCAAAAAGCTGATAATCTAGATGATCATTCTGACACTGGACTCTCTTCTAACGGGAAAGAACTGCACAATATGAACAAAATGTGAGATGACACTGTTCACTATCGTAATGACAATATGATTTAATGACTTAAATTTGCATGCAGTTCCTTTCACTCTGATACTTTTACGTTTATTTTTGCTTTAAAGGATTCCCTGATTATTTCAAACACCTAATAGCGAATAATAACTGTAATAACACACAATTAAATCAGAAAAATGTAAATACAATTCCCCTGCTATAGACCAGAAACGATAACAACAACTTAAATAATCGATATTAATAAATCAATGTAACGTGACTGTTACAGTTTCCAACTTGTACATATTGGAATGATTAGAGTGTAAGAAAAGCAAGAAGAAAATATATGTTTACCGCTGGGGCGAGCTTCCTTTTTTCTTTCTCTATTATTTACTTTTATTGAGTGTTGTTTGCCATGAACACCTTTTGTCTGTTGCAGTTATGTTTTTATTCCTGATGTGTTTAATATGGGTTTATGGGTGAAATATTAGGTCAATTTATCTCTTGCTTTATTTCAGAATATGCCAAACCCTAGTAGGTCAGACTTTTAGTCAGAGGTTTCATTCCTGTCTAGAACTACTTCCTGCCTTTTAAAGCACACCTTGGTAGACTAGAGCAAGTCATCATTTTGTGTCTTGAGGCTTGAAACACATTGGTGTTCTCTGTCTTTGATAGGAACCCCACTGATCAGTTTGGTCAATAATCCGAAACGGAGCTCAATGATTGGCCAAAAGAAGACTTGGATGCAGAAATAAACATAGAGATAAAGATAAAACGAATGGATTAAATTGGATATTTTCAGTCGTCACATGTTTCTCCTGATGCTTTAGCAGTTACACATGGTTTGTCTCTTGTTGAAGTAAATATTTATTGCAGAGTGAAATCTCATGGGCTACACTTTTTGACTTCACAATAACTTTAGACACCCCAGCATATTCACCTTTTTAGTTGCCATTTGAGAGGCAGCGGAAAGTCATCTGAACCTAAGATTGTGGTGTGAACACACCTTTAAGTTTCCTCTTTTCCTTCTGATTTGAACTCTCAATAATAAACTAGTTAATGTTGAATTGTTCCTCTGGTTTTCTTTCAGTCGGACAGTAACACCAGTTTCCTGCGGGCAGCAAGAGCTGGGAACATTGAGAAGGTTGTGGAATTCTTGAAAGGAGGAGTGGACATATGCACTTGTAACCAGGTAAGAAATTCTACTTGGCTACTTTTAAATGTATGATTGTTTGAAAAAAAAGGGGTTCTTCCTAATATGATGGGGTTAGTCAGTGCGAAAATTAAAATGTGTTTTTCCTTCTGTGTGCACACTCGACGGAAACACTATACTCATCCTCCATTATTTTTCCATCAATATTGCTGCCTTCTAATGTCATTAACGAAATGTGTTTTTGAAAATGAGTTCCAGCCTTGAGACTTATTAATAACAAGCCACAAACAAACAACAAATGAGCCAAATTGTCACCAACTCTTTAGTAAGGAAATTTTACATACAAACGCCTCTTAACAGTTCTTGATGTTTTAACCTGAATAATAAATATGAATATAAATAAACCAAGTTGTTCATGTCATTTGCAGGAACACATTTACATGTCATTGTTTTTTTTTGAAGAGTAATTCTTGACAAACTCTGGTTAATCAAATCAAAACCTGCTGTATTTAAAAATTATTTTTCATATGTTCGCTGTGTCATCGCACTTTTCTTTTTTTTTTCTTATATTTTACATTTGAATTTATTAGTTTGTTCATGCTGCAAGAGTGTGTCGGCAAATATCAAAATTCATAGTCCAGAGTAGAAAAAATATACGTCCTAGCAGCCTAAAATAAAAACAAGTTTGTTGACACCACAAGTAGCAATGAGAGAGTCATTCTTTATATCATTATGCAAATCTTAAACCTCACCCACCATTTCGATATAAAATGTTTGAAAATACTCTTCACGATTATTATACAGCGAACCGGCTACATGCTAGCTTAAATTAGCATGTAGCTTGATGTGCGTTACTTTTGTTTTTTTGTTTAATTCATTTTCAGGAACAAACATGCTTTGCTAATTACAGACTTATTCCGTGTAATTATCTGTCCCTGTTATTTTTGGCGGAAAGCTTCTGTATATATGGCGAAATTCCAATTTCTGGTTTCTCAGTGCATTATCTTTTGCTGTCATAATGAAAGTATTACATACAAAATATGGTCTCATTTTAATTGGTTAGACTTTTAGTAAGTTGTGTAACTTTATTTTAATTAAAATTCTCCACTCAGCTAAAGAGGAAAAAGGAAAAATATTTACTTCTGTGGAAGATTTGGGTGATGATGAAGAGATTTCGTGGTCTCACATCTCAACCCATCTGGAAATGTTTCATCATTGATTTAAAAAGCAGTGAACACAACACATATGTTTCTAAATAGAAATATAAAGATATGACAGTAATGTGAATTTACATTTGTCAAACGTATCATCAATAAAACATACATCTTTGTTTTTAGATTAATATGAATTTAGAGATACGTTTAATCAAGTAAATATATCTATTTATCCATCTGTATGTCTGTCTGTCAAACCTAACACATGCCAAACATGCTGTAGATGCAACTTCTGTTTGACTTTCAACACGTCAGACAGAATAATATTCACGGTAATGTCTCTGAATTAACACGTCCACTGTGTCAGTAACTATTCCTACCGGCACCAGATTTTGTGGAAGTCGCTTGATTTTGAGCTATTTTTAGATGAATCATTAAAACAGTGGGTTGATGCCGAAGACTAAAATAGCTTGAGATTCTAAGTTCACTGTATTTGACGGATCAACTTACACTGCAGCAGTTCTTTAACCATGTTTTTTTCTTTATCTTTTGCTTTTTCAATGATCAATTCCTTCCACTCTGTGTCCAGAATGGACTGAATGCCTTACACCTGGCGGCCAAAGAGGGTCACATAAACCTCGTCCAGGAGCTTCTGGACAGAGGGGCTCTAGTGGACTCTGCAACTAAGGTCAGTACAAGAAGTCGTCCAGGGCTACATGAGTTCAACCTCGTCAAAGAGAAGCTTAAACAAAGAAGGATATTTTTCATTGTTCACACACCTACACACTTTTACACAAGTTTCTCAACAACTATACGACAAAAATGAGCGTTGACAAAAGTAATATCAGGTTATCGGCCGAATGTAAGTCAGTTGGGATGCGAGTTGGAAAATGTTGCAATGTCCTGTTCAGGTTTGAAAAAGGTGAAAAAAAGACAGAGGCTAATGCTATTAATTCATTGTTAATCCATCTTACTACTCTTATCCTTACTCTTCCTTATACTCTTATACCTTCCTTATACTTTATACTTTCTTATACTTATACCTTCCTTATACTCTTATCCTTGTCCTTACATCACTGATCTGATCCAGCCTTACACCCCAGCTCGGGGTCTGAGGTCTGTGGATCAGAATCTACTTATGGTTCCACGCACACGGCTCAGGACCAGAGGAGATAAATCTTTTCAGGCTGTTGCTCCTAAGCTTTGGAACGATCTTCCTCTCTCTTTGCGCTTGATGGATCTACTGACTCCTTTAAGAAACATCTTAAGACGTTTCTATTTGTTCAGGCTTTTCCTTGAATTTCTCGAACTCCTGTGTTGTTCTCAGTATTATCTTGATCTTTAAAGTATGTACTTTTTTGAGTATTGTTTTGATTGTTTAAGCGCTTTGTGACCCTGGTCTCGAAAAGCGCTATATAAATAAATATTACTTACTTACTTACTTACTTATCTATTGCATGATATGAACTTTGAGTTTGAGTAAAAATATGCATCTAAGGAGCAAATATTAGTTTTCCCAGCAGTTTCTCAGTAGTTTTCTCTTAGAGATCAGGTGAAGAACTCAGTCATTCAGACTGAAAGTTGAACCTCAAAGAAACTTCTCCACATGGAGCGAGTGGCCCAGGAACCACCTCCATGTATCTCCTTGGTACTGAACACAAAGACATACAACCATTCACACACTCATATCTACAGACAATTTCCCCATTTCCAAAGTTTCCAATCAACCTCTGTATGTTTTTGGACTGAGGGAGGAAACCGGAGTGCCCGGAGTTAACCCACGCAACACATGGATTGTGCTAACAACTGTACCATGGATGTGCCCTCACTCCATGACAAATTAAATTCACTGGTCTCAGGAGACCAACATTTAACTTCTTGGATGAATTAAATTACACTTAAAAACAGTCAACCATGGATCAGTTTCTGCCTTGAAATTCCTTTTGACTTAAATGAACCCTTTTCTACTATAACTGTAATTCTGCAGTTTGTCTTCTATTTTTGATTATTTGTAGTTTTTTAAGAGAAAGGATGCATTGAAAAAGGCATTGCCACATTACTAGACTTATCGTTGCTCCCATTTAAATCTCCCCCTCTAACCACTCTGCTAAGATGACGATTGGTTGACATCTGGATGTTATCCAATAAGAATCATCTGTTTGGACCTTTACCAAGATTCCCCTCTTGATTCTAAGGTTTTTTTCTCATTTTGAATACAAACATTTTTTTTCAATTCATCCTTTCACCACTCAGAAAGGAAACACAGCACTTCACATCTCGTCTCTGGCTGGTCAGTGCGAAGTGGCGAAGACTCTGGTCAAGCGAGGTGCCGACATCAACGCTCAGTCACAGGTAGGTGTCAGTGAAGAGTCATTCTGAGAAAAGTATGTCTCACAACATCTGCTTCCCTTTCTCTTCAGAATGGATTCACGCCGCTGTACATGGCAGCTCAAGAGAACCACATCGACGTGGTGCGATACCTGCTGGAAAGTGGAGGCAACCAGAGCACGGCTACTGAGGTGACTTTACTTACTTCTCACACCTGCTAGAGTGAAAGGCTGGAAGCATAATCCTCACTTTCCAACTGGATTTCATCACTGGAGACCAATACTAGCTTTGATATAGCACTGATAATAGCAGGATAGCATTAGCATCTAACATCGAAAATGTGTTTTGGAGAAAATTAAACGTTTTAATTACAGCACTTAAATATTGAATAATTTAATCCAATCAAATTTACAATGAAAAGTTGAATTATTATTAATTTTTTTTAATACTTTTATTAACCATTGTGTTATCTCAGGGTCAAGGTGACCCAGATGTCTGAAAATAAACGTGTTTGAGTTATTCCTTGTGTTGCCTTTTGGTTAAACAATTTATATATATTAAAATGTTAAATTAAGTTTTTTGTATAGTAAAATTAAAGAAATGGTATATTTTTTAAATACATTAAGTTTTTGAGTTTTATATTCTTATTCAAATTAATAAAAAACAAACATTCATAATCTATTTTTCTTTAATTGTGGCCTTTTACATTCAATATAAAAATATTTGTATTATATGAACATAATGATTTGCTAGAGGTTTGATCAAGTAATATGATACTCTTTTGATATTGTCAGGTTTAAACATTTGAAATGGTAAACCATTGAATGTCCTGATGACACTGAAATACATATACTTGTTTAAAAAATGTAAACTGAGATATCAAACTTCCCACAGTTTCAAACACATGTTATATTATATTATCTCAGGGTCAAAAGGTCATTCATCTTGACCCAAAAGTAACACAAAGGATAAAACATTTATTTTCGGGCCCTAGGGTCACCTTGATCCTGATATTACACACGGTTTAAAAAGGTATAGGCTATTAATTATTATAGGCTATTAACTCTTCTTCTTGTTCTTCTTCTTCTCTCCAGGATGGCTTCACTCCTTTGGCAATTGCCCTCCAGCAGGGTCACAACCAGGTGGTTTCCATCTTACTGGAGAACGACACTAAAGGGAAAGTCCGACTGCCTGCTCTGCACATTGCCGCCCGCAAAGACGACACCAAATCTGCTGCACTGCTCCTTCAAAATGACCACAATGCTGACATTCAGTCCAAGGTAAGAGGAAGCCACTGTGTCGGGAGGTAGATCGATGTGGACTCAAATGTCCCTGGAATTCCTCTTTTCCTCCCAATTCTTACCAGTAAGAAGAAAAATACACTGAACAGTCCTACTATATATTACAACCTGACAACAGCAGACCATAATCAGTTTGCTCTGATCTGGATCACATGGTGAATCATGTGATATTTTTTTTAACTTGTGTTATTGTGACAGCGAGAGCTTTTCAAAGGCTCAAATATATTTGTTTTCTCTCGTCGCACGTACAGCTGCTCGTGCCAGCTAACCTCCCGTGTCACGCTACATAGAAATCAAGCAAGTATTTAACTTATCTTTCCCTACACCATTTCTTCTGCTTCAGATGATGGTTAATAGGACTACGGAGGTATACACTGATTTCAATCTCTATCACTCCATCCTGCTTGCCTGTTTCTCAATACGCATATGCATGAGGAATTCAACATTGATTACCTTTGTGATGATTTAAACGACGTTTGTGTGTTTTCTTCCACCGTGCTTCATCCTGTCTATGTTTATAAATGTTTTGTTACTCATTATTATTATTATTATTATTATTATTATTATTATTTTAAGACACTTTGAGTGTGAATTGTTTTTTGACTGTGAACGCTCATCAGTGTTTCATTTGGGAACTAAAGTTCCTGACAATGGCAAGCATAGGATGCTTGGATCAACATAAATGATAACAAATATGAATCAGAATGATATATATATATATATATTTATTTTTTCTATTTTATTTAATTTTTTATGGATGTTAGTGGATAGTTCAGGAAATGGATTGTGCTAGAATTGCTTTTCTTTTCTTTTTTTTTCTTTTTTGAAGTTGGAAGCTGCATTCTAAGCCAAATCTTATAAATCTATACATTAAATTGTATACTTGTTTTTTTATTAAATATAGAGTAAATATGAAGAGTAATGCTGAGTGGGATATGAATACTTTAGATATTAGAAACAAATGTGGTTGTTGTAAGTGAGAATCTCAACAAAACAAATAGCTTTTTATCACTAAAAACAAATGATCTTGAAGTACCTTTATCATGTCTATTTTAAGAAAACGTAAGAAATAATGATAACAATAAAATGATAATAGAAAATTAAATAATATTTTGCAGTAAATTGTGATTAAAAAATGTCTAAGAATATAATACAATTTAAATATATAATTATCTGTGAATAAGCAAAATTTGTTTATATCACGTTGTGAACAAACCTCTGAGTTATATATATCCTTTTAATTCATTTATCTGTATAAAATACAAAACTCAAGTATTAATCTAATATTTTATTTATTACTGCTTTCAGTCATTTGTTTTGCTTTTAAATAAGACAATAATGTACTGACAGAAGTATAGCAAGGACAAGGCGTTGACTAGGTGGGTGTGGATTTCCACTGCTGAATAATTGGTTAACTTTATGTGATTTACCTCTTGTTTGCTCTCACATGTTCAGACAGTAGTACATAAAAAAAACATGTACCAAGAACTCCTTTGTGTTTTTAATGTATCAACAGACAGAAAACATGGAACATCTAATGTCTTTAAAAAAAAAAAGTATAATATCATAGCTATTGATAAAAGAACATAAGTGGTTATTATCAGGAAATGTTTATCTTTTTTTTTCATCATCATATTTGTCCAAACAAATATGGTTTTAAGTGCAGCAGACGTTCAAATCAAGCAGAGAGTGAACAGCTGCTTAAATTATTATTTACATGACTGTATGCCAGGAGAGCAGATGTGGACAGCGTCACTTACACAAATGAATCCATCCACAGTGCGTAGTGATTCACAACTTAATCCACTTAACCCTGATGCCTGACGTTTACAGTATTGCCGTTTGTTTTGACCTTTGAAGGGAAAAGTACTTCACGTTAAGAGTCCTGCAGTCCCGTCATTTAAATGATATTGTAAAACAACACTATACAAAAAATAATCTGATATAAATAATAGATGCACACAAAGTGCTGTTATAAAAAATAAAAATAAACTAGTAGCCTTCCAACTTCTTGCTACTTTCCCCCTTTGATTTCTGATTGACATGCATGATAATATAAATCCCTTAAACCGACATGTTATCTTTGAAAAGCATGGAAACTTTGCACCGTTGTTTGAGTGTTTTGACAACATCACTGTAATCTTCACAATCTTGTACACAACTTTCTTACACGAAAATCGGACCTTCACTTTCAGAATGGCAAGGTAAGGCAAGAATTTCACCACCAACCCTTACTGCTCATTAACCTCTAACACTTACTGAACACTGTGTCTGACTTTCCAAAAATGTGGTGTTTCTTTAAAGCAGCTTCAAAAATCGTTTTGTTTGTTCGTCTTTATCCTCATCTTTTGTTTCTACGTGATCTATTCGATCCAGTCTCGAGTCGTTTCTATTCTTTCACGTGCATGTTTGGGTGGCTTTTGACGCAGTCAGTGGTGAAAGTGTAAAAAAAAAAAAAAAGCTGCTTTGTTTTGGTATGATCTCAACCTTTGCTGCATGGAGAACAGTGTTGAACTACATCTGAGTCTACGGTCTACTCCCTCTAGAGCGGATTTACTCCCCTGCACATCGCTGCTCACTATGGGAATCTGAACGTCGCCACCTTGCTGCTGAACCGGGGAGCTGCCGTCGACTTCACAGCAAGGGTTCGAGCACACACACGTCTACACACACAAGAAGCACGCACACAAAAAAATCATGTAGCGGTATAAGATTTACACAAACTTAAATATCAAACTATTTATTTTAGATGATAAGATGGATTATACTATAACATTTATGATACAAATACACTACAAAGTGCATATTCAAAACAGTAACAAAAACAATAATATGTTAAAATAACATAATAATACGAAACAATACTCATAATGATGATGAAATAATAATGACCATGAAAAGATTAAAAAGATTAAAATAAAGTAAGCTCAATAATGAGTATAGTAATGAAAAACAAAATTTTTTTTTTTTTTTTTTTTGTTTCTTTAATGTAATTTAACAGGCAGGAGAAGAAAAAAGAGCAAAAATATGTAATAAACAACAATGCTATTGTCGATACACAATGAAAAAACAAAGCATAATAAATCCAGGACTCCTGGAAAAAACAAGACACAAGAGACAAACCGCTAGAGTTTATTGTGGTTGAAACGGAGCTTGAGGCCTGTCAATCACAGTGGGCGTGGCCTGTAAATCACAGTGGGCGTGGCCTGTATCATTAGTAGAATATTGACTTAAACGGAACACGGAATCAAGAAATTCTTCTTCAAGTCAATATCACATGTACATTATGTGTGGAAATAATCATCCTGTGGAAAACATAAATAAAGAAAAAAGAAAAAAACTATTTTCTCAGAACCTTCTTGCTCAGTTAAATTGAAATAAAATTGATAATACTCAATTTTAACTTGATGATTTCAATAAATGATCATTTTATGTGGAATATAAATTGTTTTCGTCTACTTTAAACCAATAACTACAATAACTGACATACTAATCAAATATTGAGTGATTATTCTGGATTTTAATAAATGGTTTCTTGTCAACGTTACAGAATGGAATCACGCCTCTCCACGTGGCCTCCAAACGTGGCAACACAAATATGGTGCGACTGTTACTGGACCGGGGGTCACAAATCGATGCCAAAACTCGGGTAAGTGTCATAAATAAGCGTGTAAATAATATTATTGTGTGTTTCAAGTACAAACGAAATGAAAATGAACTGATGAATGAAACGACAAAAATGTGTATTGTGTAATTCATCCAAATATATATCATGTATGACATGATTTCATGCAGGACGGTCTGACTCCGCTCCACTGTGCATCGAGGAGTGGTCACAACACAGTGGTGGAACTACTGCTGGAGAGAGATGCTCCAATGTTGGCAAGGACAAAGGTTTGTGTTTTTTTTTCTATTGGTATCAGACGAAAGAAAGCAACATCTGGCAAATTTTTGATTGTAAACAATTCAATTTAAGCTAAAATTCATCCGATTGAAATATTGTTTCTGGCTCCCCCTAGTGTCAGAGCCATGGATCGTTCATTGCGCCATTGCCACATACAGCATGTGATTTTGCCTAGAAAACTAGAGAAAAACTCTTTTGTGTCATTTTCTGGTTTTATCTTCCTCACGTCTGATGTGGTTTATATATCATATAAAACCCAATTTCTAACCCACCATTGTCTACCTCTACGCATAATCTTTAGTCTCCTGGAGGCCACTAACCAATCAGAATCTATAGATTAGTCGCATCAATAATAACATTGTTTCAAAGACTCTGATCTGCTAAAATCAAACTGAATATGTGACTCGTTCTCTCCCTAGAACGGCCTGTCAGCTCTACACATGGCAGCACAGGGCGACCACGTTGAATGTGTCAAACACATTCTGCAGAAGGCTCCCGTTGATGATGTCACCCTGGATTTTCTGACAGCACTGCATGTATCAGCCCACTGTGGCCACTACAGGGTCACCAAGCTCCTGCTGGACAAGAGGGCCAATCCAAACGCCAAGGCTCTGGTGAGTGCAGTCGACTCCATATTAAATAACCACTGAGTTATTCTTGTTTTTAACATCTGGTTTATTTGCCAGAATGGGTTCACGCCTCTTCACATCGCCTGTAAGAAGAACCGTGTGAAGGTGATGGAGTTGCTGGTGAAATATGGAGCTTCTATACAAGCCATCACGGAGGTAAGTCCTGATATCGTCACGTGCTTCTCTATAAACCTGGTCATGATCAGGACGTATTGAAGTTTCTTCCATGTGTGGTCAAAAGAAGTCATTATCTTTGAACTTTCATTCCTCAGTCCGGGTTAACTCCCATCCATGTGGCCGCCTTCATGGGTCATCTGAACATCGTCCTGCTGCTGCTGCAACACGGAGCCTCGCCCGATGCCAGCAACATCGTGAGCCGTTAACGTCGACCCCCGTGTCGCAGGAATACAAAGCTAACTGTGATCCTTTATTCCGTCAGCGTGGAGAAACATCTCTGCACATGGCAGCGAGGGCCGGTCAGGTGGAGGTGGTCCGCTGTCTGTTGAGGAACGGGGCTCAAGTTGATGCCACGGCTCGGGTGACTCTTTGGTGTTGTCATGGTGTAGTTTTTCAACACAATAGTTTTCCATCGCTAATCCTCGCCTCTTCTGTGTCCAGGAGAACCAAACTCCACTCCACATAGCGTCACGTCTGGGTAAATCCGAGATCGTGCAGCTGCTGCTACAACACATGGCCAACCCCGATGCTGCCACGACCAACGGCTACACGGCGCTGCATATCACAGCCAAAGAGGGTCAAGTGGACTCAGCCTTAGTTCTCCTGGAGGCCGGAGCGTCGCACTCACTTGCGACCAAGGTGGGTACAGAGAAGCAGTGACTTCTGACTGAGTGTGTACCTCTGCATGTGGACCACCTGTCGGTGAAGTCTGTTAGCTTGCGAGTAATGAGGTTTAGTTGCAGCAACAATGGGTGCTTTCAGGATCCCTCAGGCAGACGCAATACTGATCCGTACTGATGGGGCTGACACTGTCGCATGAATCTCAAGAGAGACCCATGGCCAAGGTGATAGAAGGAGACTGCTGTAGTTGCTCCTGATCCATCGCCCAAGCCTGACAAAGCATGGATACTATGCTTTCTTGTCCAACCCACAAGTCAATATAATGAAATAGAAAATTGCAGGATATATTTTACTGCATTCAGGTGCTGCTACATTGGAAGTAATGACAAAAACAATAAGTCAGTTTGGCGACTCTGCCTTTTATTTCCCAAATTGGCCTGGATCACAGGTGGGCATACAAAAAAATTGAGAGCAATTGTTTTTAAAGATTTTTTTTCTGTCGTGTACTCCACATGATGAACATTACTCTTTTCTTCTTATCTTAAACATTGCATAGGTGAGCCCAATGACAAGCCCGACTATGGCATCCTTCGTTTTGTCCTATTGGTGGGCGGCGCATCTTTGTCCCACCCCGACTCAACTGTCATTATTTAAACCATTTTTAGAAGGAAACAGTAACAATAACTACGCATCAGGTACTAGTAAGGAAATGATATAATATCCAATCAGTATATGATCATCATCTCCTTAAAGAGAATTCTGTTGAGTATTTGCGCTTCATCACAAGAAACCCACAGTTAGTTGAAGAAAATCAGCCAGTGAGTAGCTTTGTTTTAAGGCGTTTATTGACCAGGTCTTACTCAGAGTATTTATTTGCACTTATTAAATATGTGTTAGACTTGTTATAGAAGCAATCTTGGCCCCCTGTGCTAGCTTTCTCCCAGCATGCCCTTGGAGCGCGTGTCGGTCAGATGCAACTGAAGCCACCTTCCACAGCCCCCCTGCTGTGGGGGCTCCCCAGGGATTTAGATAGCAACCTTAGTGATGATGTCAGTGCTGATCTGCTGATCTCTGGAAACCCTGCCCCAAACAAGAATGCATTGGGTGCCTACCGATGCAGATTAGTGCTGCATTTACTTGAATCATGTTCTTTGTAAAAACTTTGTTTGATTTTTCTTGCCAACAAGTCTAGATATTTCATCCTTTAAAAAGATCTAATGGACTTATTCTGTGGTCCACAGAAAGGTTTCACACCTCTCCATATTGCAGCAAAGTATGGTAACCAGGATGTGGCAGAACTTTTGCTGCAGTGCTGTGCTGTCTCAGATTCTGCTGGGAAGGTAAGAACCCCCCCCCCCCCCCCCCCCCTTTTAAATCACACACAAAGGACTCAGGTTCACTGAAGCTTGCATTTATACCAAACGTTTATACCAACAATAAGGGCTTTATTTGATTGACAAAGTCAAGATAACATGAGATAATAAAACCTTTGTATATTATTTTACAGTAGGTTTCTTCAAATAAAGAACCTCTGTCAAGATAGACAGGGTCTCGTCTGGAGGCATGGACAAATAATGCCAAGTATCTAAACATTTTATCCTCTTGTTTATTATACATCTTCATTAATACTGAAGCTCTGCTCCATGTCTGCCCTAATTATAAGTTTTAAAAAATGGGTGAAGAAAACTTAAAATACATTTAGGCTCTGACCCTGAGACAACCTCAAAACATCACTTTCTATGTTTCACTGTCTTTTCTGTTTCCAGAGACGTACATGAAGATATGATGTTTGTGTTTTTATCTGGGATTGTAACTTCATAACACCTGTTTCAGAGCGGTCTGACTCCTCTCCATGTGGC
The DNA here is from genome assembly GCF_982586985.1 of Callionymus lyra. NCBI lineage: Eukaryota > Metazoa > Chordata > Actinopteri > Syngnathiformes > Callionymidae > Callionymus > Callionymus lyra. The sequence continues at coordinate 22,687,539 of NC_141821.1, read as the reverse complement.
TGCACACTATGACAACCAGAAGGTGGCACTTCTGCTTCTGGACAAGGGAGCATCTCCCCACACTATGGCTAAGGTAAAACATCTGTATATGACGACATTAAAACGATAAAGCCAGTTAATTGAGGACAGAGATAAAATTAAAACAAATTCAAATCTGATTCGAAAAAAAAGGTTAGGAATATTTCCAAACAAGTATATGGGAGAAGAATATAACTGATGATTATGAGAGATAAATCTAAAAAAAAGAATGTTATTCATGGTTATATTGCAATTGAATTGGTATTATGGCAATGTATACCAATTTAATTGCAGGGATTATAATAATAAATGTAGTGTTTATGTGTATTTATTATGTATTCTAGTGGATATTTCTAGTGGAATTAAATGCATATATTATACTATATCATGTTTTATTGTGGAAATAGATAATAGGAGGCGAGATATATGTTGTGTATTGCTATGAATGCTTATATATAATGTATTTTTAAGTATATCTGTGTAGATATATCGGGCAACAAACTGAAGAATAATTTAAAAGGGGTAGAAAGGTACTTTTTATGTCTCCTTTTTCGGACAACAGTATGTCTTAATTGAATTGGGTTCATTTATTTGGGTATTTACAAATGATAAAATATTTTATATTGATTTGAAATAAATGTATACATTAATTTTAATAAAGCTTTAAATAGTGATGAATTGAGTTAAGGAACTCAAAATCATCTTGTATCTTCACAACAAACATTTACTGCATATATGAAGAACTGCTGAGGAAATAAACCATTCATCACTCTCGTCCCCCAGAATGGCTACACACCACTTCACATCGCTGCCAAGAAGAACCAGATGGAAATAGCTACAGTTCTGGTGCAATACGGAGCAGAGACCAACATCCTGACCAAGCAGGGGGTCACTCCTCTCCATCTGGCCTCCCAGCAAGGTCACGATCAAATGGCTGCTCTTCTGCTGAGCAACGGCGCTCAAGTCAATATCCCCACAAAGGTCTGTTCTTCATGAGAGCTTAAACGAACCGACTGAGCGACGGTAACACTCGCCTGTGCTCCTGCAGAGTGGCCTCACCGCCCTTCATCTGGCTGCCCAGGAGGACAAAGTTTCTGCTGCAAAGATTTTAGTTTCATACGGAGCAAATATCGACGAGCCGACTAAGGTGAATGCTTTGATTTTACTGTAATATATTGACTTTTTTGTTTGTTTCTCATCTTGTCAGTTGACATCAGTTTGTACTGAACTCAAAGAAAATAATAGAGATTTAAAGTAGAGAGAATAACATCCGTCCCATTTGGATACTTTAATCTTAAAAAAAAATGGTTTGTAGTAAATCAATGATTTAAGATTGTTGATTTTTATTTTACCCGTTTCTTTGAAGTTGGTCATTTTTTATTACTTTGTTGTTGCCTTGTGCTTAAGGTTGTTTTATTTATCAGTTGTGTTCATCTGTAAACTATGCAATGATTCAACACATGTTATGTTTTATAAACTCTTTTTATGCAAAAGTATTTTGATGCTTATAAAAAAAGAAAAGTATTGTGTACTGAAAGTCTAATTTCCCGAAGGAGATCTCCAGAGAGATTAATAAAGTCTATCAAATCTATTTTATCTAATCTAATCTAATCTAATTATCATGATTTTGTGATGACATTGCTTCTTACGTTTTTATTATCCAGTTTACAGATTCAACTAAATAAATACTTTTATTTTTCAGCTTCAGTACACTCCTTTAATCGTTGCCAGTCACTACGGAAACATCAAGATGGTCAACTTTCTACTTCAGAAGGGGGCAGATGTTGCAGCGAAGACGAAGGTACTGGTCTGTTGTTGCTAGTTAATTTTTTTTAAATGGATTTAGGTGTTTTCAACAGTAAACATTTCATGTGAAATGTTGAGAATTTGAGAATCAAATTATTATTTTTGCTAAGAACAAATCATCAGTGTTTAGAGTCCTACCTACTGTTTGTCTTTTAAAAACTGTTGATGCACCTATGAAAAGTACACAAATATTATAATTGAGTCTCCCGTTCTTTCTACACAACAGAGCGGTTACACAGCTCTTCACCAGGCAGCACAGCAGGGAAACACACATATCATTAATGTGCTTTTGCAGAACGGTGCAAAGCCAAATGCTGTGACAGTGGTAAGTAGAGACACAATTGTGTTGTTCTTTAAAGCATTGCAGAGATGTTTTTACTGTTTACTTTAAAAATATAATGTTTATAGTTGAATTAAATGTAACATTTAAGGACTAATGCGAGTTAAATCGTTTTGTTTTTGCAATATACGCAATTTACCAGGACTTGGACGTATAAACATGATGAAACAAATTTCTCAAAGTGCTTTTGTTTTCCTACACAGAATGGAAACACAGCTTTGGGAATAGCAAGAAGGTTGGGCTACATCTCTGTAGTGGACACATTGAGGGTCATCACGGAGGAGATCATCACCACCACCACGGTGAGATATTCAAACATGCTGAAATAAGATCTATGTTGAATTTTCACTTCATTCAAAATGGTTCCCCCTCCATCAGACGGTGACAGAGAAACATAAACTCAACGTCCCTGAGACAATGACAGAAGTTCTGGACGTATCTGATGAAGAAGGTATGGCTGTTTGTAGATAGTTCCTTTCAAAAATGTTTAAGCCGGAAGTCAACTTTCCGGGAGCAAAACTTGACAAGAATTCAACATTTACATCTAAAAATAAGTTTTAGAAAATCTCATACTGGTTGTGTATTAGTTATAGCATCTTGTTTATCATGAACATACTATTCCTAAATATACCGACAATATTTCTTAACATAACCATAATTTCTGCTCTTTAATCGTACGAATAGAAAATTTGTTGTAATGTTTGATATATCTCTCCTACTCTAAAGTGTTAACAATTTTCCAATTTCCATTTTTCAATCATCATTAAATTCTTAATTCAATAGTCATTTAAACTAATGTATTTTGTTTGTACTAATGTACTAATGTTTGTTTATTTCTCTTTAAATACGAATCCTGCAAAAACTGCACTACTGCATGTTGTTTTCCAGGTGACGACACCATGACAGGCGATGGAGGGGATTATCTGCGACCTGAAGACCTGCGAGAGCTTGGAGATGATTCGCTGCCAGGACAATATTTGGATGGAATAAACTACCTTCATTTCAGGCTGGAGGGGATGCGCAGCGACAGGTGAGAATGTAGATTTACTTAAACTTCTATTTTTTTATCGAGTGAGGTCATGATATGTAGAAATAACTGAAGAATACATAAAAGGTTATAAACTGACAGTTAAAAGAGTAGGGGAGACATTTTCCAGAGGTTCTTTGGGCCTTAAAGAGATCTGGACCAACTTAAGAAGGTGGAACAAGGACCCCTTAAATAACCTCGGTTCTACAAATGCAAGGCCCTCCAGCCACTTTGAACACCTCGTGGCTGAGTACTTTTGGAGGGCTTCTTAATGGGAGGGCTCCCCTTTTGTAGATGAAGGGAGCCTGCCACCTACTGGTAGATACACCATCAGTGAAGCTCCACCAGAGGGCTGAAGCATGCGTGAAGTAGAACCGTTTATGGCACCTTCCATTGAACAAGTGAAGTCTTGGTGCTATTGACATGTAAGGTTACAGTATGGTTTAGTTTCTTCCTGACATTATCCACTTAGTGATGTAAATCGTCTTACAAGAGCTTCAAGAAGTTCATGTTCTGGGAGAAAAGATCACTTAATTTAAGATATATCTTAATTATTTTAAATTGTGTTCTGATACTTTTATATACACAATATAATATTCATCTATGATCCAATGAAATGACCATAATGAACTTTTACAAGTTTTCTGTTGATCATTTATCTCAAGTTATCAAATGAAAGTCCTTCTCTTCACTGAGTCTGCTAGTAAATAGTCTTTCAATGTTTTCTTCTGCAGACCCTCCAACAGGAGTGATGGGATGTTGGATGACATGATCACTTATCATCAGGTGCGTTAATGATTCAAACAATTGATTTGATTTGTGAACAACCATTTCAGCTCACTGTAAACTGGAGACTTTATAAGATGTTCCTGAAGCTGTAGAACAGGTTAGTCACAGTGTATCACACTACTGACAAAAATAAAGCAGAGCCAGAAGACTTTCTGTTTTATCTACCTTTGTACCAAACCCCATCTACGATCATTCTGGTCGCCCTCCTGTGAAGGTGTTCCAGGCACGTCGAGGAGTGGGGAGACCATCGGCTCAGAACCAAGAGCCTCAGAAATGATTTAATGGCTTTGGAAATAAGGCTTTGTCTCATTTAACAAATGCTGATACTTGGATGTTAAGATTATACAACCAAACACAATTTTGAAGTAACTTTTAATAAAAATGTTAAAGTTTGAAAATCAGTTTTATTTCAAAATCTGCAATTGATGATTGATTATAGAAGATAACAAGTTCAATTTACTCTATTAATGGATTTACTTTCATATAACAATCCCTTTCTGTGGTTCCAGATGTCATCACTGCCCAGAGATAATGACAGAGACTACAATGACAGTTGTGTTACGGACAACCAAGATAATGTGGTTTTATCCTTGAGTCCAATGAATTCTGGGTAAGTACTAGCATACTGCAGACACTTAGTTAACATTCAATACAGGACATGGAGGGTGAAGCAGGCTGGACAAGACAGCTTAGTATCAGTGATACATGCAGTACGACTGGCTTCCTGCAGCCAATAGTAGTTTGAGAAACAACATAAATAAACATTAAATAAATAAATCCATGATAACATAGAACCAATTGTATTGTTTGTATATGGGTGTGAGTGCAGTAAACACAGACTCAAACATTGATGTTCTTACACTCGATCTTCTAATATTTGCTCTGTAATTAAAGTTCACATCTTCTGACTTCCAGCTTCCTCGTGAGCTTCATGGTGGACGCCCGAGGTGGCGCCATGTGCGGCTGCCGTCACAGCGGCCTACGCATCATCATACCGCCCTTGACATGCAGCTCACCCACTCGTATCACTTGCCGACTTGTGAAGAGGCATCGCCTGGCGACCTTGCCCCCCACAGTAGAGGGGGGTGGTCCGCCAGGTCGGCTCGTTGAGGGAGGTCCTCCTGTATCAAAGTTCCTGGGGTAAGAAATGAACTATTCCTTTACGCACCAGAACTTACAATGTGTGTTTACACAGTAACCTTCTTAAATGTTAATATTATTGAGTGACAATTCATGTGGACATGAATATTTCCAGTCAGTTCTTTTTGTTAAATCATTATATTCATATTATATTGTCATTATATAAATGTAAGCATATTTAAGATATGTTAAATATTGTACATTAAAGATATATATTTTCACATGCAATAAGTGACGTCCATGTTTTATGGTTGTTACTTATAATTGCCCTGAACTGCCCTGGACCAAACCCCTGTGTTCTCTATTCCTCTCACTGCTGCATTTGGATGAACTCTTGATCACGTAGCAAACTTCATCTGCCCAGCACCCCCCCGCCCCTCAACGAGGGGGAGAGTCTGGTTAGCAGAATCCTCCAGCTCGGTCCGCCTGGGACTAAATTCCTTGGGTAGGATTGAAAAACATCATCATGCAGACTTAGATCTGGTCACGAGTGGTCTGTGTGGTTGTTATTGTGTGTGTTCTTGTTCGGTTGTGTGTGTGTGTGTGTGTGTGTGTGCGTGTCCTGTTCTCACATCACTACACAAACTGTGTCTCGGCAGGAGACCACCCTCACACACAAAATAAATCTGTTTATAAGTCAAAGTGCACGACAAATGCATGCATCGTTTGTTGATGAACTTGTTTTGTGGACAAATTTACAAACCCAAATATAAGAAAAAGTATGAGTCTGGGAGTAGTCAGGAGAGGTAACTTACAAAACAGGCTTGATAGAACAGACTAGAGACCTGTCTGACTTTTCTACCAATAGAAGCCCAACTTTTATGTTACAGAACACTGTAGAGAATCAAAGATAGATGGTAGAAGAAAGGTAATCGTGACTATATAAAGAAGTGAAAGTACCAGATACTGAAAAATTGACTCATTAACTTTTGATAAGTCATTTATATTGACATAGTATGACAGAGTTGGAGCAATAAAGCTGACTCAACCTCTGACCAGTTCATACAGACACACTTATGTTCATAATTTGTCCAAATAGCTTTGGTAGAAACGCAACAAGTGTTCATTTGTGGGTTTTTCTATGTCCAATAATCTTGCTATCAAGTCTAGACTGGACTAAAGAACTGCTGTTACAACATAGTTTTGTTAATAATAAAGGAATATTTCTATATAATAGACTTTTCATCACACTACTGGTAACATGCTCATTTTAACTATGGCACTGTTGTGTCTTTTTATTAGTTTAACATGGTGCTAATATTTTCTAGTTGTAATGATTAATAGTTTGCTGTTATAAAGTGTACCGGCTCCACACACCTTTTAAATCTGCTCAAAAAAAGTATTACCTTAATGTGACATGGAATCCGTCTGTAGCCCTGTAGTCGTGGAAATCCCCCACTTTGCTTCTCTGCGGGATAAAGAGCGAGAGCTTGTCATCCTGAGGAGTGAAACAGGAGAGAGCTGGAAGGAGCATCACAGCGAACACACCCATGTAGAACTCAATCAGATGATCAACAGCTTGAGTCACGGTTTGTATTGAATGGACACAAAGTTGCTGCTACTTTGCTCTGAACTCTGGTTGACCTTGTGTTGCATCTTCTCCAGAGCTGGACTCACCGGATGAACTGCAGAGGAAGCGCATTTGCACAATTGTCACTCGGGATTTTCCTCAATATTTCGCGGTTGTGTCTCGTGTCAAGCAAGACAACGATTTCATTGGGCCTGAGGGTGGCATGCTGAGCAGCACCGTGGTGCCACATGTGCAAGCCGTCTTCCCAGCGGGGGCGCTCACCAAGAGGATCAAAGTGGGATTGCAGGTACTAACAAAAATCCAATGTACCAATTTTCAATCAATGTCACTTTAACATTTAATTTGTGTAACCAAATTTCAAAAGAGCATTAGACTGGATTACGATGAAGATGAAGGGTTACAGCACCCGACATGTCCTTGAAAGTCCGGTGGTATAGTTACTCAATATGTCAAATATGTCAGTAAATCAAATTGTCCATGATTTACTGACATATTTACAAGAGACACAAGATCATAGGAAAGAAACTGTCTTTCTTGTCGCGATTCATTCGATTATTTTACACATGTATACTGTATAGTATTACGTCGATGTGTATATTGAAATTGTTTGTGTAACAGTCACAACATTTGGCAAACTAAGTTGCAGGCCATACATAGTGTACATTTACCAAACTGTCTTCAACAGGTAGCATGAGTCTGACATCATAATTGATTATTGGATCTAATGTATATGTTTGAACTTTAATCTATTTTAATCTTGAGGCAACCAGGATTTGACACACGTGATGTAGCCATCTTGTTTTACCAGAGTTCCCGTTTTTTTTTTTTTCATTTCCAGACACAGCCAGTTGGTACAGACGTGATCCAGAATATTTTAGGAAGCAAGGCCACCCTCAGCCCCATCGTCACTCTGGAGCCTCGGAGGAGGAAGTTTCACAAACCCATCTCCGTGACGATTCCTGTCCCCCAGACCAGCTCTGACCAAGGATGCAAAGATTTCGGAGGGGGGAGTCCAACTTTACGGCTGCTGTGCAGCATCACAGGTCTGAGATCCCCTAAGTTGGTTTGATGTCCAAAAGAACAGAGTGCTCATCTTGGTTTCCTAAATGTAGGCGGTACCACTCCAGCTCAGTGGGAGGATATAACCGGCACCACTCCTTTAACTTTTGGCGAAGACTGCATCTCCTTCACCACCAATGTATCAGCCAGGTAAGAGTAGAACACTCTCCCTTTTTAAAAAAAAACAAGCAATCATATAAATACTCTGTTCTGTTTCTAGATTCTGGCTCATCGATTGTCGGCAGGTTCAGGAGTCGGTCAGCTATGCCACCCAGGTCTACAGGGAGGTCATCTGTGTTCCATATCTGGCCAAGTTCGTTATATTTGCAAAAACACAGGATCCCATCGAAGCCCGGCTACGATGCTTCTGCGTGACGGACGACAAGATTGATAAAACACTTGAGCATCAGGAGAACTTCACAGAGGTGGCTCGCAGCAGAGAAGTCGAGGTACAGCATCGTTTCCTTTGCAATTTCCGTCCAATAGTTAAGATATGTTGACGGCGACCTTGGCATGTTGGTCACTGTTCATAAACAGCAAGAACTACAACATGGTGGACATGAACTCTTTGTCAATAAACATGAACCATGTATGTTTTTATGCGTCTTAAAACTGGGAACAAACATAATTGTGACCCACAGGTCCTAGAAGGGAAGCCCATCTATGCAGACTGTTACGGCAATCTTGTACCTCTCACCAAAAGTGGGCAACATCATTTCTTCAGCTTCTTTGCCTTTAAAGAAAACAGACTTGCACTATTTGTCAAAGTGAGTCGATTCATATCCAGAATTTCACACTAAAATCAAATATTTTTCACTTTAAAAAACACTTTTGATGTTGCTACGGTAGATCAGAGACAACATTCAAGAGCCTTGTGGACGTCTGTGCTTCACTAAAGAACCCAGGAATTATCGCTCATCAGTGGGAAACGCCATCTGCAACCTCAATATCAGCCTCCCTTCGTATTGCAAAGTAAGTTCATGATGCTGATGTTGTTCTTTATTTTTGAATACCTTAGTTTTAAAAAGGAAGCGTAGATAAGAACAGTGTGATTTCCTTCTATTGGTTACAATAACACATTAAAATGCTCAATTTTCGGACTATAGTTTATGTCCTGATGAATAATCCTAAACCGTCAGTAAAACAAGATCGCTACATAGTTGTTTTTACCATGAACTCTTAAATGTTTGAAAGAACGAAATCAAGTCGGACCAGATCAACACAAGGATGTCTATCCTAAAGTATTTTTTGGATCCATTTCTACGATACTTTTTCCCTCCTGTTCCTGCTGTTGTTTTTACCATTTGTTTCTTCTTATTTTACATTAAAGGATTCAGATTCAGACCAACAGGATGAGGTAAAATCATTGTCAGCTTCTAAAAGCATTTTTCTCATATTAAACATTATTTATTTAAAAATTAACCCTCATGTTTTTGTTGTTTTTTTGCATCTTTTCTAGGCGAGGAAGACTCAATTCAAAGGTGAGTCATTTTACACAATCTCAACAAACACGGCATGCATGTAACAGCCACTTGTTTTACTAATATTGACCGAACGTGTCTAACTTTACTCAGATATAGTGTGAGCCTTTAACCAAACTAATATCCTCTGCACTCACCGAGGAATTCATTCTGCAACCTAAAGTATAAAGCATGATCAAAATATGTATAGAAAACTTGAGTTGTCATCGTGTAATCATTAAATGACCCTTTAGGTTAAAATAAAATCACGTCCTCTCTTTAATGTACAAATGATACGAACAAGCTATTTTTCTTCTTCTGCATCAGTTTAACCATTTGGTGCTGACAAATTAAATAACGCCTCGGTAAATGTATGTTGTCTCCTTTGTGACCCAATATTCTGCTGACCGCATTCTTCTCTTTCCCCCTTTGATTTTTCTTTTTCTGAATTTATTTTTTGATTATTTACGTTTAATTGTTTCTTATATACGTAAGATGAAGACACTCCGTCATCACTCCACCAAGACCCAGACCTTCTATCTGACGTGTCAGAGATGAAACAGGATTTGATTAAAATGACCGCCATCTTGACCGCAAGTCCCGCAGAAAAATGCCATTCCTTATGTGGCTCTGCTCTAGTGGGAGGATCTGAGGAGGTTTCCGGAGAACCACTAGAAATAATGGAAAAGGACTTAGAAGAAGTGAAAGAGGACCTTGAGAAAGTCAGTAAGATTCTCTGGAGCGGAAGCTTCGATAGTGAAGCTTCGGCAGAGATCGGCGTTACGGTGAAGGAGTGTTCCACCTCGAACAGTACAATAAGTAAAGATAGAGAGTTAGAAGGGAGTGCCACGCTAAAGAGTAGCCCTAAGTCACCGGGTCAGAGACCAAAAGCAAATAAGGGCAGTGCCAACGCTAAAGACAACCTCTTAGATAACAAATTAAAATTGAGGAAAACTTCTCCTACTGACAGTAAAAAGACACTCACGCTATCAAATCTTAAAAGCAATACAGCTTCAATCAACGCGAACCAGCCCTACAGCTCCCCAAAAAAATCAAACCACTCCACAGATACTCTTGGTGTAAAAACAGCACACAAACCAGTATCGCCTGGATCCCCCAAGGTTGAAGTTACACCCATTGGCTCCATAAAAGCTAAAGTCAAAGCCTTACAAATGAAAGTGGAGGATGAGCAAAAACATTCAGTTAAAACTGTGGCAAAGCCTGTTTTAAGCAAACCTAAAGAAAAAACCAATGAAAGCATCAAAGTAAAACTGACTCAGCCCAAAAAACCAGACAAGAGCAAGTCAGTGAAAGAGATAATGCAAGCGTTTGAAACAGCACAGGTGTCCTCGAAGAGTAGTGAACTTAAATCACCTACTTCTAAAGCAACGGCTGATGTTGCCGTGTTGGCGTCGAACACGTCATCGTTTTATTCTAAACCTCAGACGAAAGAGAGCCAACAAGTCGAGATGGACAAACCAGTAGCAACTCAAGCTAGAACTGAAATTACCATCTCGGATAAAAGCTCAACAAAGTATGAATCAAAGTCGGTTGGTAGCAGTTCTGGACATGGAATAGCTCCACCAAGCTCAGATAGTTCTAAAGATAAGGGTTCTGCCGCACAAGATGCAGATAGTCTCAGCGTTTCACCTCGAATTGTTAATGAAAAGAAAGACGAAGCAGAGTCTAAAGATAAAACCACCACTAGCCATACATGTTTAACAGGTCCCTCTGGGCAAATAATTTCTACCGACGTTGATGATCTGCTGTCTAAACCTGTTATACAGAGAGTTTCTGAAGCTCTTGAGTGTGCCTTTAGTGATGATGACTGGCAGGCTGCCAATACCTCCTCTTATCCTGCACAGTTCGAGTTGCCTTTACATCCAGAATCAGATCCTCTTAGTGATCACGCTGATCATTCCTTGACAATAAGCCATAGAGACTCTCTGGATGGCAGTCCCCTCATGGATGAAACCTTTTCTCATAAGTCGCTAGACTCCATTGAACCAAGCCCAACCAATGAATCTCCTCCTCATGACTCCTTAGACAACAGCCCTGACGAAAGACAAGACCACTTCCCTTTTTTATCAAAAATAGGCGCTTCATCTACTGCACTCCCAGATCACCTTAAAGCTGCAAACCTTTCCCAAAGTGTTTTTCAAACTAGTCAACAAAGTACACTAACCAGCCTTAATACGACAGTGGTTACCACTGAGACCATCTCCATCGTTTCTTCTACTGAGACGACGTTTGAGACAAATCGTGAATCCCTTCCCAAAACGCCCAAAGGTGAATGGGGTTGGTCGAGTGACACCGAGATGAATGTACCCATTGAGGAAGTACAGACAACTAAATATTGTTTTTCCTCCGAAATTCATGCACAAAATCCCTCTCCTCTTTCAGCAGGTCTGCATGAAGAGTCGCACAAACAGCAAGTCAACAAACAATCAGGAGGCCATATCACTTCGGCGGAACCTCGCTCTGTCTCAGACCAGCAAACCTATAAATCTGAAGTGAAATCCCATTCAGCTCAGTTTAAAAATACCAACAATGAAATCAAGGCTGATAAACAGAAAGAGTCAAGTTCACAGAAATCAAGTGAAATCCCTGAAGATGGTGGAGGATTATTCGTGAACAACATGCATGCTACTTATAGCAGTGTAACAGAGGAAATAAAAGAGGATACAATGAGGCTAAACATTACAGTTAGTGAAGCAAATATAGAAAATAGTCAATCAGATTTTGGTATGTTTGGTGAAACACAAACATTAGAACACATGGATCCACCCAAGACGGCGTCCAGAGGCGTAACTGCAGTCGTTTCTGCAGACTTTCTGCCTAGTGTGACGCAGGATGAACAGAAGCATCTAACGCTGGCTGTAGGCGATAAATGTCATCAAGCCACACCAGACACAACACCTGGTAGAACACCCACAGAAGAAAGCACGCCTACGAGTGACCCCACCCCGTTTCTTTTTCAAGAAGGAAAGCTTTTTGAAATGACACGAAGTGGTGCTATTGATATGACAAAAAGAAGTTATGAGGAAGAAGGACCTGGGTTTCCTTTTTTCCAAATTGGTGACCAGCCGTTTGATGAGTTGGAAGATGGCGAACCAGATGTAATTCAAGCCCCATCAGACTCTCGGGTTGGTCTTAATTTAACATTACAGTTTAAGGCACAAGAACATGTCCAACCAAATGGTGCAACTACTTCTCAGCTCAAGGTTGAAGAAGAAATACCCTGTGAAGGGAATGCATTTGAATGTAAGATACCTGAAGTGTGCAGTACAGGCCTCAGTCAGAAAACGACTGTAGATGAAACAGCTAAAAGCTCCTCCTCATGCTCTGCAGACGTCACAATAGAACACTTTCAAATAACAGAAGCTACTGCTAAACAAGACCAAAGATCCACTAAACCCCCTTCAGATCAGGCTCAGTCAGCATTAGAGACGTCTAGAGCAGGTGAGCCCAAACAAAGTTCAGACAGTGGTATAAAAAAGATCGCCACCAAAGTACAAGAAAAATCGTCGACTCACTGTAGCTCCATCGATCCCTCCGAATCTAAGAAAGATCGCTCCATAGCCACTGAATCCAAATCTAAAATTCCAATCAAGGCCAATAATGCCAAACCTGATCCCAGTACTAGTTGTGGAGAGTCATCCCAACACAAAAAGAGTAAGTTGTCTGTGAAAATGGCCACAAGGAGGAAATCTGCCACAGAAGAACGACCCACTGGTGATGCAAAAACCAATACATCAGCCAGCAAATCCAGAAGTTTCTGCAACGAGGACTTACCAAATGCAAGTCCCACCAAAACCGCTGGCCCACCCACTTCAGTAGAATCAACGAAATCCAAACGTTTCCCATCCAAATTACCACTTCGTAGCAGAAGCATTCCATTAGTTCATCCACAGACGTCTCCAAACCACGGCGCTGATTCCCACAAGGAAATGATTGTCTTCACGGAGGAGATCAGTCAAGGTATTCCATCATGAAAATCTTCTGCCTTCCACGTTGCGTGTGCTTCAAAACTATTCCACTTGTTTCAATGTATCTATAGAGCTCTGAACAAATACCTCACTTCGTGTTGTGTCCATTTGAGTTGACAAGCCTAACCAAGAGCTTATTTTTTTTAATTGAATTATAATTGTGTACATAAAGTTGACCGTAACTAATGTTAGTCTTTATTCGCACTGTTTTGGTTTGGTCTATGTATAGACTGCAAAAAATAATTTGGAAATTATGCCGAAGGTTAGAGCTGTGAGCAGTAATCTCTAAAGGGTCTGTGACATGATTGGAATTAGTGTTTTTTTTATTCTACGTTGTCAAAAGAGTCAAATCTTGGGTTGTTTTATGCAAAATAAACCATATTTTTATTTGTTTTTGAGGGAGAATCAAGATTAAGTTCACGACTAGAAGCTCAAGTTGATGAAGACTTGAAGCATAGTATTAAGCTGTCGGATGGAAATTGGTCGCCTCTAAAACACTAAATGGTGGCAGCAGGTCAAAATACACTTGTTTAGGGTCATCTGAACCTTCTATTTCATACTGGATATGTATTATTTATTGGATTTATCAATGCAAAATGTATGTCACAGACCATCTAATCAGGCGGTTGTGCATCCTTAAACTAATCTTACGAATGTTTCCAAACTGAGTTGAAGCTTAGAGCTGAATAAATGAAATATATACTGCATATATTTAGCAGTTGGATGTGCATGAATATCAAGAGGTACAGAATATCGAGGACTAAAATTCAACCTACATATGAGGGAGTTCCCAGGGTGGTGCTTGTGTAGGTTGGATTTCTCATCACATTAATCCTCTCTTCCTGCAGACATGGACGGTCATCAATCTTATGGTCTGAGGGAGGGGACACAATCTGCAAAATCAGTCACCATCATCTCAGCAGAAGACCTGTCGACTAGAGGGTCATCGCGTCAGCAAACATTTGAAACAGGCTTCACACCCACAGAGTCCTTCAGAAATATTCAATTTGGGACGCTTCAGATGGAGAATGAACCTAAACAGTGAGTCATTTAAGAAATTTCGTGGATCGTCTTCTCCTTGTCTAGTCCAAGCGGGTAGTTTTGTCTGTGCATTAACCCAAGGTTAATAATTTGACATGGATATTTAAGTTGAGATACTCTACTTAAATACTACTTTTGTCCTCCTCAACAGCTCATCACAGGGGGTGTATGAGGTGATCAAAGACAACAGTGAACTAGTAAGTTTTGTTTTATTGCCACGGCCTTTGAGATCATGCATAGAAAACTCGACATGCTTAAGTGAGATTTTGTAATTTTTCATTCACTTTCACGTTGCTTCTTCTAACTGATACCGGAATGCAGGTTGGGTTTGAGGGAGGATGATATTGTTAGAAATAAACGTCACAATAGACGTACCTTTCTAGACGATGCTTCAACCGTTAAAAAAAAAAAAGAATATATTCATGTGACAGTTCATAGCAATTTGTGATGTTGATGCTGGGAAATTGTATCACAGAGATACCTCAGATAAACATGGACACATGGTGGACAAGAAATAGGAAACCATTAAGAGGAGTCCTATCCTGTATTTATACTGGTTCATTTGTATTTTTCACAGTAGTAGTCTTGCTATACATATTGTATATGTGTAGCAAGGTTTGTTTTTTCGTACTATTTTATACATTTGACGGGTAAATTACAGCAGTATTAACACTCCATTTAAGCAAATCAAGTTTTATATTGTAAATTTAAACAATAATATTTATCAACTTTTCATTTTTGTAGCCACCGACAACACTTTTAGAATATTAAGTAAATTGTAAAAAATCGTATAGGATTCATAACGTCTGTTTTTTTTTTTCTTTGACTTCCACACCAGATCACACAGAGGGTGGTTCATAGATATGTTGCAGCAGACGGTATGGAGACCCAGGAAGTGAGCATGGAGGGATCTCATCAAGAGACCACGATCGTGCAGGTCACCAGAGGTTCACAGAAGACCGTTCTTCACACTGAAGGAGATCAGAAAGAGGTCACTAGATGAACTTATGATGATGACACACATTTTAAAGATCCCCTTTTTTTCTTACACTTTGACGCTTGGTCAACAGATGACATTCTCTCAGCAAACATCACAAGCTTCTGCTAAGGGGACCCACTTTGAGGCTGAGCATGTCAAGGGGCGCAAGGTCAGCAAGGTTGTAAAGAGAACGGTTGTGTCAGGCAAGACATCGGAGAAGCAGAGGAGGGGATCTCAGCAGGACGTGGAGGTCAGTCGGTTCAGTTCAGATTAATAGTTTTCCATATGATGTATAAGAAGTTATTCATTCTTATGTGAATTAAAACCTTAGGGATTAGATTGAAAATGGCTGGGTTTTCAAGATTTGATTGTTCTTAAAGACGTAAGAAGGCCCTTAAGAAGGATTTGGTGAAGAAGGGGTGCTAAGAAATAGGTGATTTCTAGACGCATTCTCAATTGCCTTCTTAGGAGAAACTTAAGATCAAGCCAAAGACGCTTTGTAAGTCTTAGTGGGAGCTGTCCAACGCGGTGGTGCTGAAATTGAATCAATCAATGCCAGGCAAATCGATCATCTTGCTCTTTAAAGGCACATAAGACAGACTCTAGGACACTCATCCTTCTTTCACATCATTCTTAAGAGCGCTTCTAAGAAGATTGTAGCGCTAAAGAGCTTCTTAACTAATCTGTGAAACCCGGCCATTATCATTTATTAGTAACAGAGCATTAGTGTCCGCCATTTTGCCTGACAATAACAGAAATACAACTTCGGATCAAACATAATAAAAAACAAAAACATTTAGCAGAATTATGCAGTAGGATTGAAGTAGTCCTGGAAGGTTATGCTTTTGTTAATTGAGACAGACGTTTTCCAGGAAGAGTGTTGGTTGGTTTTGTAAAATTATTTTGTGATGATTGATTCTGTGTTTGCTTTGCTTCAGCGCATTCACATTCTTTTAAAAATATTTTTCTGTCAAACATACGTCAGGTAAAAAGTTGTGTCTCTCAAATATTTGTGATCTTAATATTGCAGGGTCACTTTTACAAAAATGATGTTTGTGAGGAATAGAAGAAAACTTTTGACACCAAAAAATGTTCATCTTATTTTTAATATCTCTTCTTAACATAATATAATTATAATTCATAAACAATTTCAATAAAGTTTTATCTTACCTTACTTTACCTTACCTTCCTGCAGTAGCCAGACGTGTAAATCTTTGGTGAGGACTGCACATAGGAGGCATATATGTACCTGGAGAAACCAAAGGACACCCGAGCCATCATGAGTCTGACATCAGAGCCTCAGGAGGAAAATACAAGGAACGACAAGAGGAAGGCTTGACTGATAAGGTCATGTTCTGTTCTCCATCTTCACTGAATCTCACGAGAACTATTCAGCTTCCTTCGATTGTGATTGAATGTAAAGCCACTTATTCACCTGTGAGATGAAAGATCCAAAGTGCTTCGTTTATGATGACGTCTCTGTATTTGTGTGCATTTACGACACAACCTTTGTGTGCTGTGGGTTGATGAGCATCAGTAGAATTTTTGCTATGAATTCAAAGGATTTTTTTTTTACCTCCCTCGTGAATGTCACCTTTACATATGTATTTATTCATGTACCAGATGTTGACTTACTGAATAGGATAACGACGTGACAAATACTGACTTTTGTTTTTGCGTTTATGTACATAATTGTGCCACAGACCTGAACTCATTATTTATAAACTCCTAGCAAATGTTAGAATGTTTTACTGTCCCAATTTTTAACTTCTAGATTCATGTAGTTCTGTGGCATGAGTGTTTAAATGCATGTTTGATAATAAAATATATTTAAAATCATATTTAAGTTACTTAGATTTACCCGGGATTTATTTTCTTTTTTTTCTACCATTGGCCCACTTGAGGCTAAATGTCACGATTTGAATGTGTGTTCAAAGCACTTAGGTTGAGACAATAATCATTAACACTGTTGATAAGCTTTTACATTAAATTTATTTAAACGTTAAACTGTGTTTATCGTTATTTCACACGCCATTTGGCAGACCCTCGGTCATGTTGTCCATAAAAGAAGATTCCACATTACTACATGTCACTCTTTGCTCTCTAGAATCTATTGATTTTAACAGTTATTCTATTGAAACTGATTTTTAAACTGAGGTGCAACTTGGTGACCAATGAAAAATAGGGCTCTATTTCATGAAGCTTCATCAGGACATCGCTTAAACCCAGTAGTTATACTAGTAAGTTAAGGGTAGAGTCTGCAAGCCAGTCAGCTTTGGTCTGATTTTATCTTGGTACTTCTTTCCCCCTCAACTTATGGAACTGCTGGGTAGTGCAGGGAAGGTATTAAAGTATTACATAAGTAAAATTGTCTTGCTAAAAAAGGCTCGGTCTGAAGACTAAAGTTGGGTGGAGGAAGCTGTTCCATTGACCAAGAAATTTTGGGTATTTCTTGAGGTAAAACAAATGATGTTTGACAGATTACAAGAACTATAAAATATAAGCTAACTATTGTATATGTACCAGCATGGCTGGATTCTACCAAGATTAGGTTGGATTTATATTTAGGGAAATCATGTTAAAATGCCCCATGCAAAGAGGATTTGATGGATCGATATATATTACTTTATAAATCACTTGTGATTTCCTTTGGGGAATCGTAAAGTGACATGATGAAGCTAAGGATAAAATAAGGCTAATAAGTATTATCCTTATTTTTAGAATCCACTAGATGGCAATCTCTGCTCGGGTAACTTGGTACTCCGGGCTAAGAAGCAAGTGACTCAATGGATGAGTGAAACCAAAGAAGATGTTGGGAAAAGATGTACATATTTACTGATTTTCCTGGGAGTCCTATGCCCTTAGACCATTCCAGATGTCACATCCACCGTAGTTTAATGGTACGGTGTGATTAACATCCTTGTGGATGTTAAATTAATTTAATAAGTTTGAGCGGAAGCTTCTTCAGCATCAGGAAGTGATCAGAGGAAAAATCCGTTCCCTCTATATTCCACTCTATGCCTTAGGCATAACTTTGTGTGCAAATGAGTTATTTTATTGACAATCTATTGGAGTTGGGATTAGTGAGACACAATTTTGGAAAATGTTGATTTTTATGAACTCCACCTTTCCAGCCTCCCATCATCTGTCTAGATCAGGGGTGCTCACACTTTTTCGGTTTGCGAGCTACTTTTATAATGATCAAGTCCACAAGATCTACCTTCATCAAATTTGCTCAACGTAAGTAAGAACATACTTTACTCAGATGACTTGCACTGAATGAAGTGAATGGACTGATGATCAGTCATGATGGAAGGATGTGTGGATTTAATCATCTTCATAGAAATGCTGACTTACATAAATAACTAGAGTCAGCCAGTGAGGAGGATATTTCCTCATAAGAAGATACTTTTCCTCTGAGAGTAACTTCCAAAAATGTGTACAAGTGTAGGACTCGTATGTACTAAGAATTGCATTGATTTAATACTAATAAAAATGGTGGTTCATTCGAACCCAAATGGTGAAAAAAAATATTCATGTGTAAGAATCTGTGCTCGACACGAATTCAAGTCTTTTTTCTTTGTTCATCCAAATCAACAAAGAATTCAGACGGGTTCATCCCTTTCCATGCCTCCATTTCAATGTGTCGATCATTTTTAAATGAAGCACAAGACTGAAATTCCTCTTTTCTGTGATCATGAAAAAAACAAAAACAAAGGAAAACGTGAATTCAAACTAACAGTTTATATTTGTTAATTTTAAACATGTCTGACATGAATCACACTATTGTTAATGAGTTCAGATGTGCTCCGGTGTAAATGTTTATATTTTACACACACGGTTATTAACAAGAATACTGAATTTACAGAGGCGACCAGTGGATCATTTATATTTTAAAACATCTTCAGATGAAGTTTAACGAGAATAAAACTGGTTTATTAATACAAGTGTCTTTTAAGGATGTATCCTCGATCACGTGATCACATGAGGAAAACCAGCATTTGTTGCGCTTTCATGCGAACCTGCGTGACGTCTGGTATCTGTGACTCTCGTTGAAAAGACCTGAAGCGATCAAACACGCATTATTTTGTTCGATATATTATTATTTTTTAATAAACAAGCTTATATTTCTGTCGGGAAGTCTGGACGTTTTGCTCTTTTTATTCTCGATTCATATGAACTTTGCCGTGCGTACGCTGGAGGAGGCGGGAGCTCAGATTTGCTGCTGTGCATGTCAATCAAATTGTCAACCAATCGGTGCAATAACCATTTGATTGACATGCAGAGCAGCCAATCTGAGCTCTCTTTACTATTTTATTATATCATATTTTATTAAATCACGCGATCGACTCGCAACAGCTTCGTATTGCCCACCCCTGGTCTAGATATACTTAATCAGTGTCATGAAAGTGATTTCAAAATTTTACTAAAAAACATGTAAAGCGATAAAATAGTAAATGAAAGTTGTATATTGCAACAAAATATTTTATTGGTAAACAGATGGGTGTATTGTCAGCAGGGATGGTATAGAATCACATCCGGACTCTTCACTCAGGTACAGGTACAGGTACAGGTACATAAATCCTCCACCGTTGAAAACAGATTGAAACAAAATAACATTTACAAGATATCATTTTTTTTTAACAGATAGCTTGTAACAAACATCCATCCAATACAATTCCATGTCACTTTATAATCAATATATACTGCCACACTAGTAGGAGTCAGAGAATGTCACATGATGCGAAACACAAGGTTGGAATAATTATTTAAGTCCTTTTTATTTTCTTCCTATTCTAGATAGAATAACAGCCAACATGGCACAGATGTGCTTTGGAAGCTGTGTTTTTTTTTGACTAGTTTGTTAAGATGCACAAAGTGGTTTGACTTTCACTTCTAGCAAAGAACAAAGTGAGGCACACAAAGTGACTGTTTTTAAGTGGTTAGTTAAATGCGTAACTTCATCTTTGTTTCCTGATGTATTCTAAACGTATTCTTTGATCTATTTGGCTTAAAAATAAGCAGTAGAAGTATTTCCTTAGCAACAAATATGTCCCTGAGGTAGCCATTGTGTGTTGTGTTGCTAAAGCTGCTGCTACTTCTTGCCGCTGTTCTTTTTCTGTCTGTCCAAAAACTTCTGTCTTCTTTCAACAGGGATTTCGTCCAGGCTGATGCCATGGTTGCTGGCTCTGGTAGAAAAATCACAAATACATGTTGTCAATTTAAAAGAATACGGATGATAAATGGACTCTTTTAAAACCAGGTTGGCTTCCTTACCCTCCTAGTAGATCTGGAGGGACAGGTAATGGTTTATCGAAGTCGTCTCGTCCCATCAGCCAGTATGTGTCCACAGTGCCTTTCACCTGCGGTGATCAAATAAAGATTCAGTTCACAACAAACCTTGCATTCAGTCAGTTACAAAGCGTTGAAGTTTCACCTGTGCTTTCCGTGTCTCTATGTGGTACCCCAGCTTGAGACTGGTCAGAACCTTCACCGTGCAAAGACTGATGTGGATTCTGTAGGCTACAGAGACGGACAGAACGAGTTCCATTACACCAGACATGGCAACAAAACGTATCCTACTTACGGAGACCGGAAGCTTCCATGTGCGATGCATACGTCACCGTGTCCCCAAACAGACAGTATCGGGGCATTGTGTTGCCCACCACTCCGGCAACAACAGGTCCTTTGGATGGAAACATATCGCATCTTATTTAACTACGACTGCTTCTTTTACAAACAAGCTTGAAATATAGACTTGTTCAATTTTCTTCTGAGGACTTTCTTATGTCGGGGGTTCAACACAAGAGGGACATTACAGGGAGAAGTATTAGGATGTTTTTTTGGAAGAAGAAAAGATGAGAACTGTTCGCAAACGTTGTATGGACATGCCCACCCATCACTTTAAATAACACTAAAATGAACAGTTAACTCTGAAAATGTTAGTCGACATGAAGGTGCAGTTGCAGACCCAGATGCAGACGATCAAGGGGGCATAGCAACGCTTAATCCAAGATACCATTTAAGTTTTTTGAGCAATTAATCAGACATACATGGTGGAACTAAAGAAAGGTTAGTTAAGACCATGTTTCAAACATCTGAATAAATGGTATTACATTGCATTATCTTTAATTCATTAATTGATTAAAAAAGATTTCTGAAAAAAAAAGTTGTTCAAAATGTTATTAGTACTTCATAATAAATGTAATTAGATATATGTATTATAATTTGCAAACATGATATTGTAAATAATGTAAAATGGATATGTAAATCATTTTTCATTTGATTTGATTTAATACAACACTGAGTGTCAATTATAATTATTCATAAATTATTATTTGAATATTAATATAGATATAAAAGGTGAAGCACTTTTCCTGCTTGTTTCCCTCATTTTCATTGATGATGCAACAAGGTTTCCAGAACTTTATCACTCATCTTGCCATCAAAGAAGAAGAAGAAGTCAACTCCATCCCCTGTAAGTCGTAAGCTAATAAGATAACTCAATACCTGGGGGTTGTCCAATCTCGTCAAGCTTAGCTTGGACTTCTATTAAACGTCCCGATAGGCTTTTCCCCGGGCCAGGGGCGGTGGCCGAAGGACGCCCGAGTCAGCCAAGACTGCCTACAGTAAATGCACAACCAGGCAGCTAAGAAGCTGCTCAGTATCCACTATATTAATAATAATGATAATCCATGCGTTTGTGTATTCTCGTCTGGACTACTGCAGTTTATTTTCATGTCTAAACAAGTCTTGCCTGCAATTGATTCAGAACTCTGCAGCGAGAAATCTGACTCACTCTAGTAGAAGAACTCACATTTCCTCAGTCCTTAAAACTCTTCACTGGCTGCCAGTTTCTTTCACGATCAACCTTACAATTCTGGTTCTTACTTTCAGAACTATTCATGGTCAGGCTCCTCCTAACATCACTGATCTGATCCAGCCTTACACCCCAGCTCGGGCTCTGAGGTCTGTGGTTCAGAATCTACTGATGGTTCCTGAACACGGTTCAGGAACAGAGGAGAGAAATCCTTCCAGGCTGTTGCTCCTAAGCTTTGGAAATATCTTCCTCTCTCTCAATCTTTGATGGATCTACTGACTCCTTCAAGAAACATCTTAAGACACTTTTATTCGTGTAGGTTTTTACTTGATTTTCTGAGACTCCTGTGTGAGACTTACTTTAAAATTTGTTGGCAGTTTTTTTATCAGTATATGTTGCTGATCACTGTTTGAACAAAACAAAACAAAAATGGCCTGAATCTTTATTTATTACCCTTAAAACCGTATATTTATTTTCCCACAAATGTAGTGATTTACATCAAGGGTAATACATATTAACTGAAACCAGATATAAGCAAATAACCCACCCTTACTCTCCCAATGGAGAATTTGGACCTAACTCTCATGGGCACGCCCAGAATGGAGGGGAAGGTTGAGAAAAAGGGGTAAATTTGGGGCGCAGCCTAAACTTCATGGAAGGTAATGAAATACTGTTTTGGTGACTATACGGTCTATGGTTTTTTCTTTCCAAATGTCTGCCTTTTACATGTTTTCATATCAGCGAGATAGTTCTGTCGTTGTAACGATCTGAGAAGATCACACATTTTCTTGACGCTTTTTTTAATCTCTATATTTGCAATTCATCCACTTAGACTCTGCATCTACTTTGTTTTTCGTTGGTTCTGAAACCTAGTTTCCATTCTTCCATAATATGAACAGTTAGTACGTTTGCAATGGGAACACAAAGACACTTAACTCCCACAAAATCTCTTAGATCCCATTAAAAACAGTCAGAGCGATGTAGACAAGCAGGACTGTTCATAAACCTAGCGTTTACTAGACTCGAATCGACTCGAAATTTCCATCTTTAGTCCTCAATAAGATGCAGTTGACATAAAACATCAACATACAAATAAAGCAAAAACACAATAATATACAAAAACACAGTACAGTCTAATAAGATGCAGTACAAATAAGTGCATTATGTTTGTTCACAGCATTGAAGTGCAGAAGTAGATCAATTGCGATAGTTTAGTTCGAGTTTTAAGTTCATCATTCAGTGTGTCAGCTATCAGATGGTACCCGCACGAGTAGGCAACTGATAGCATAAATACCCAGCTGGTACCATAAGTGCAAACAAAATAACAAAATTACACCAATTATCTGGTACTATTAGTGCGAGCAGGACTGGTTGTCTAAAACCCAGTCTTTGACAGCCATGAGGAGCGATGAAAATCTGCCTTGTTCATTAGATTGTCTGGGAGCCCGTTACATTCTTTGATGGCTTTGTATGAAAAGGCTGATTAACAGAACGCAGACTTTCTTTTGGGAACATTGCAGTCGCTCCTGGACACTGACCTTAAAGCTCTGCTTGTTAATTGAGAACGTGGCTGTACATAGGTCTTTAGGGGAGGAGGGGCAGCATCATGCAGGACTTTATGTACCAGACAGATATTGGAGAACCTTATCAAGTTGTCAAAGCTCAATATTTTATGTTGTGCAAGTATTTTGCAATGGTGGTAACGCCAAGGTTTTTGATGAAGGAATTTTAAGGCCATATTATGCAAAGATCTAAGAAAGTTTAAAACTGTGGTTTTCTATGATGACAAGCAGTAAACAAAAATTGTGAGATTATCATTGCATCAGTTATAACAGAATTCTCTGACACACCAGATATTTTTATCAACATCTGCAAAAAGATAGATGAAAACTCAAACTTTTGTTTCCTCACCAAGAAACCAATTTTACCTTCACCTTCATTTATAACAAAAGTATTATTTCTGATCTCTAGTCTTAATCCCTGAGATGATTCTCATGTATCCATCCATCCATCCATCCATCCATCCATCCATCCATCCATCCATCCATCCATCCATCATATCTATCTAATAACAATAACAATAACAATAATACGATTAATAATAATACCCTAAAGAATCAATACAGTTCCATTCATCCAACAATCAATAACAATAATACGATTAATAATAATACCCTAAAGAATCAATACAGTTCCATTCATCCATCCATCCAACAATCAATAACAATAATACGATTAATAATAATACCCTAATGAATCAATACAGTTCCATTCATCCATCCATCCAACAATCAATAACAATAATAAGATAAATGATAGTATCCTGAGGAATCAATACAGTTCCATCCATCCATCCATCCATCCATCAATCAATAACAATAATAAGATTAATAATAATACCCTAAAGAATCAATACAGTTCCATCCATCCATCCATCCATCAATCAATAACAATAATACGATTAATAATAATACCCTAAGGAATCAATACAGTTCCATCCATCCATCCATCCATCAATCAATAACAATAATAAGATAAATGATAATACCCTAAGGAATCAATACAGTTCCATCCATCCATCCATCCATCAATCAATAACAATAATAAGATAAATGATAATACCCTAAAGAATCAATACAGTTCCATCCATCCATCCATCCATCAATCAATAACAATAATAAGATAAATGATAATACCCTAAAGAATCAATACAGTTCCATCCATCCATCCATCCATCAATCAATAACAATAATAAGATAAATGATAATACCCTAAAGAATCAATACAGTTCCATCCATCCATCCGTCCATCAATCAATAACAATAATAAGATAAATGATAATACCCTAAAGAATCAATACAGTTCCATCCATCCATCCGTCCACACTAACCATCTATGTAAAGTATATGAGTGTGTTGGTAAGTGTGTGTCCATGTGTGTCACCTGAGTGTAGTCCGATGCGAATCTTGACTTTGACATCCGGCATGTGCTTGATCTTGAACGTTCCGATAGAGTGCAGGATATCCAGAGACATGTTGGACACTTCTGCTGCGTGTCTGTGACCATTTCTGTTGGGAATCCCCGACGCCACCATGTAGGCGTCCCCGATGGTTTCAACCTGTCAACGGACACATAACAGAGACCTTCCATCAGTCTAAGACCGTCTCATCGCTGCTTTAGTCCAACGTGGATCTACCTTGTAGACATCATGGGAAGCAATGATGGCATCGAACATGGTGTACAGATCGTTCAGCAGGTCCACCACCTGCAGACACGTGAGGAGGTTAATCGACGGCTGCTGAGAGAGCGGCAGGAAGCAGTCGTACCTCGATGGGTTCGCTGAGTGCAGAGATGGTGGTGAATCCAACAATATCGCTGAAGTACAGCGTGCAGTCGGAGTAATGTTCCGGTCGCACCGGCTTCCCTTTCTTCAGCGACTGAGCAACTGACCTGTGGAATAATCCCATGGTAAGATTATCA
Source organism: Callionymus lyra (assembly GCF_982586985.1). Classification (NCBI taxonomy): domain Eukaryota; kingdom Metazoa; phylum Chordata; class Actinopteri; order Syngnathiformes; family Callionymidae; genus Callionymus; species Callionymus lyra. The sequence goes on along the minus strand of NC_141821.1, from coordinate 22,662,060 downwards.
ATGACATGGGAATATTGAGAGGTTGAATTTAACATAGCAAATTTTGTCGTTTCATTTTAATTTTGATTTAATTAAATTGTTTTGAATATTTACTTGTTATTGTTAAGTAATTTAATTTGTTTTTTGAATAATATATTCAATATAAAATAAAATCTATTATATTTTATTTTCCCTGTGTTTTTTTTTTTGGTACTCAAATTCCAATATTTCAAAAATACATTTCTAAATGTCTAATTAACTTTTAAAATCAATTCAAAAGTGTTGGTTTAATAGTGAATTGATACTAGATCAAACTTACAGCCAATCATGCAACGCCTGAATAAATGTCATGTGACCAAACGATACTCTTTTGTTAAAGGGTACGCATTGAAAAATATTGCATGTATTCATGCTTTGGATTGTTGGAAAAAATAATTCATTTTGAAAATGTTTGCTTTAATTTAATCATTCCAACAAAAAATGTTACCTCTCAATAACAAAAATCCATCTTTGATATAGAAATGCTATATTTCAATTGTAATTTAAATGTTTATATTTTAGATGTTTTTTCTGAAAAGGTCTAAATAAAAACATGTTAAATTCAACTATTCTTTACTGATGTCACTGATATACATCCAATAAACAGACAGTTGATGAGTAAATGTGAAAGAGAATGATGTTTTTAAACTGACTCTACAATGTCACAGACCATAGTTTGTTTTATGCACTGGTTGATCAGAAGATACCCAGAAGACTCACTTTGGCAGAAGCTGACCAATCAGCTTATCCGTTTTAGTCCTTTCCACCTCCAGCTCATCGGTTCGTTCCCTGATCAGGTCCTCCAGGTTTGAGCTGTACTGTTCCAACATGCGCAACATGGAGTCAATAATGTTCGCCCTTTGACCCCTGTTGATCCCCCGAAACTGCAGCAACAGAGAAAACAATCCGACTTCATTCCTCAAAGTTTTGATTTTTTCTCTTTTATTTCCTTCTTTTTTTTCAACATTCCTCACCTGTTTGAAAATGTCATCAAAGGTCGGACGTTTGCGAGGATCTTCGCTCCAACACTCGCTCATCAGACTGAGACATTCCGCCGGAGCCTCGTCCACCGAGACGATGGGTCTGCAGAGCGGGGGTGGGTTCTTCAGGCGCTCCACTATCTCTGCGAGTCACCAACACAGACAGATGAGCCGAGAGGACAGTAGATAAATCCACCCTAGAGTGGAGCTCACCGTGGGCCGGCATGTCCATCATGGCGTACGGTAGTCTACGGGAAATCACCTCCTGGATGATTATGGCGAAACTGAAGATGTCTCCGGAGAACGTTCCTCCTCTGACTGGAGCCTTCAGAAGTTCCGGAGCCGTCCACAGAAGTTCTGGAAGAGACGTTACTTAAATATGGATTCGATATTTTCAGCTCAAAAATAACTTCTAATGAAATTAAGATCATCAAAGTAAAAAACTTAATACAGATTTTGAAAAACTGAAATCCTCTTCAGTATCCCATTAAACGCACTCGTCATCTTTAAGTTCTGCACCATTGAAAACCAGTACCAGGACAAGAGACAACATCACATTAGTCTCTGGATTGAGTTTCCATGGGTTTAGGAATTAATAAAATATGCTTTTGTTGGTTAATAAACTTAGGGGTTATGGTTAGATCTAGGGTTAGGTTAGACTGGATACTTCTGTTTAAAGACTTTCTTTGGTGCTTTTATAAAGGTTTTCTGCCATAAATGGCTACATTTTATTTACATAGGTTTAGAAATAAATCAAATATGCTTTTGTTGGTTAATAAACTTAGGGTTATGGTTAGATCTAGGGTTAGGTTAGACTGGATTCTTCCGTTTAAAGACTTTCTTTGGTGCTTTTATAAAGGTTTTCTGCCATAAAATGGGTACATTTTAAATTTCCAGTACTGCGTTAAAATACATTTTCTTGATTTGTTTCCCCCCTTTTTACGACTGTCGGTCAGTCAAACAAAAGAGATGCACCTTGTTGATCTTCAGGAGTGCTCAGGTTCTGAGTGTGAAGGAGCATGGGAAGTCCATAATCGGTGATCTTCAGGACGAACCGTCCATCGACCAGACAGTTTGTGGACTTGAGGCGACCATGACTTAAACCTCGCAGGTGAAGATATTTCATTCCCTGGAAAACAAAAGCAGACAACCTGTGTTATATTTTCTTTACTTTATATTTCTTAACAACAATTATCGTTATAATTCTTCTTATGATTATATTTGTCCAACCAAATGTAGATTTAGTTGTAACAGACATTCAAACCAAGAGGAAATTGAAGAAAACGAGAAGCATTTCTTCACAGAGTCTATCTAGAAGTGCATGAAGACGTGGTTTCCTCTGACGTCACCTTGATCAGGTCCGTTAACAAGGAGGACTTGAACATCCAGTCCAGCCTCATGTTTCCGTCGGCGAGCAGGTCGGCCAGACTCCCACGAGGACAGTGTTCCTGCACGATGGCGAAGATGCCAGAGTCCATGAAGAGACCCAGCAGGAGGTTCAGGTTCTCGTGTCGCATATCCCTCAGCTGAAGACAAAACGGAACATGAACAGATATGTTTGTTTCTCGTCGTCTTTCGTCGTGAGTCGTGGACGATGACACGTACTTGGCTGAACAGGTGCTGAGTGTTTTGATTGACGGAGTGCATGGATCTCTCAACGTAGATCTTCTTGAGCCAGACCCAGTCACCCTGGTGAGAACACGACAACGGTCTAGCAGGCGCAGAACCGACAGATGAACCAGGGAGTTGGGGGTACCTCTAAAATCCCGATGTTGGAGTTCTCAGGGTCGGTCAGGATGTAACTCTTGGCGATTGATCGAAATGGAGTTTTGATTTCCAGGAGACTCCTCATGATCGACTCGTCGTTCAGTTTCTGGAAGGAATAGCATCAAGTCAGGAACTGAGACCAATCCAACCAGAGTGTTTCTCATCCTGGGCTAGAAGTGAAGCCTGATCTTCCTACAGTCACCAGAGACACTCAGAAAGTAAAGCTGAGGCTTCATAGTTGTTTCTCTTATTTTGAAACACCACCCCAACACAACAGCTTAATTGAAACACCACCCCAACACAGAAGCATCATTATAAACCCCACCCCAACACAACAGCTAAATTAGACACACCTCCCCAACACAGAAGCTTAATTCAAACATCACCCCTCAAAACAGCTTAATTAGACACACCACCTTAAAAGATAAACATAATTATAAACACCACAGACAACACAGAACCATCATTATAAACACCACCCAACACAGGAGCCTTATTAGCGCACCACCCCAACACAGAAGCATAAAATGACACACAGCCCCAACACAGAACCGTATACACGCGCACCACCCCAACACAGAAGTGTAAACCCGTACACCACTCCAACACAGAAGCGTAAACAGACACACCACCCCAACACAGAAGCGTAAACACATACACCACTCCAACACAGAAGCGTAAACAGACACACCACCCCAACACAGAAGCGTAAACACATACACCACTCCAACACAGAAGCGTAAACAGACACACCACCCCAACACAGAAGCGTAAACAGACACACCAACCCAACACAGAAGCGTAAACCCGTACACCACTCCAACACAGAAGCGTAAACAGACACACCACCCCGACACAGAAGCGTAAACCCATACACCACCCCAACACAGGAGCGTAAACAGACACACACCTCCAACACAGAAGTATAAACATACCCACCACCCTAACACATTAGCATAATTAAAAAAAAACACCCCAACAAAGAAGCATAATTAGAAACACCATCCCAACACATAAGCAAAATTAGACACAAGATCCTACACAGAAGCCTTATTAGACACACCACCCCAACACAGAAGCATAAAATGACACATAGCCCCAACACAGAAGCGTAAACACGTACACCACCTCAACAGAGAAACGTAAACACGTACACCCCCCTAACACAGAAGCATAAGCAGACACACCAACCAAATACAGGAGCGTAAACAGACACATCACCCTAACACAGAATTGTTAAGAGATACATCAACCCAACACAGAAAGATATGCAACCCTAACACAGAAACAGACACATCACCCTAACACAGAAACAGACACATCACCCTAACACAGAATTGTTAAGAGATACATCAACCCAACACAGAAAGAAACGCTACCCTAACACAGAAACATAATTAGACACACAGCCCCAACACAGAAGCGTAAACAGATACACAACCCCAATACAGGGGCATAAACAGACACACCACCCCAATACAGGAGCGTAAACAGACACACCAACCCAATACAAAAGCATTAACAGACACACCACCCCAACAAAGAAGCATAATTAGAAACACAACCCCAACACAGAAGCATAAGCAGACACACCATCCCAACACAGAAGCTTAAACAGACACACCACCCTAATACAGAATTGTTAAGAGACACATCAACCCAACACAGAAAGATACACTACCCTAACACAAAACGTTAAACAGACACACCAACCCAACACAAAAGCATTAACAGACACACCACCCAGATACAACACCCCAACACGGAAGCGTAAACAGATACACCACCCCAATACAGGAGCGTAAACAGACACATCAATCCAACACAGAAAGATACGCTACCCTAACACAGAAGCATAATTAGACACACCACCCCAACACAAAAGCGTAAACAGACACACCAACCCAATACAAAAGCATTAACAGACACACCACCTCAACACAGAAAGATACGCTACCCCAACACAGAAATATAATTAGACACACCACCCAAACATAAAAGCGTAAAAAAGACTCACCACCCAACACAAAAGCATAAACAGACACACCACCCCAACACAGAAGCATAAACACCAGCCAAACACTGAAAAACACACCAACCCAAACCAGACACATTACCACACACATCAACAAAGAAACATAAACATGCCAAAACAAACACAACAACATGAAAATAGTAACACACACAAATGTGCATAAGCATACATAGTTTTGTTCTCCGGTTCTATTTCTGGGTTAAGTTTTAGCTAAGTTGTGTGGAAAACTTTTGCAGCAGATCTATGGATTATTAGTTCAAAAAAATAACTAACCATTTTATATGTAATATTTACTGCATCTCCTAATCGTCATCTTGAGGATTATAATGAAGTAAAAAATATGAAGTTTGAGATGCGATGGTTAGATCACGACCATCTTTATTCACACATGATTGACATCATTTTCATTCACAGCCTGTTTATGTATTTATAGAGCAGTCATCATGAAAGTACAGTAGTAAAAAAGAATGGTGTTTACAACCTTTCTGCTGACTTGAGTGTCTATAAAAACAATGTCATCCAGATTCAGGACAATTTTGTTGATGTTTGATGCTCTTCTGTACTTCCTGTCAAGAAAACATAGTTGTTAGACTTTGTGCGTGTGTGTGTGTGTGTGTGAGGCAGTTGCTTGAGTGTTACCTAAACCAGAACACGCCAGCACCGATCAGCAGACATAAAATCAGCGGAACAAAGAGCATCATCACCATGTCCACACCTATGGAAGAATCATAAACATTTAGAAAAATACTTGTGGAATCTTCAGGTCCAGGAATGAATGAACAGACCCCCATTGCAGGCCTCGTCAGGATTGAACCAACAAAAACTGGATTTAGATGGCTGCCCCCCGGGGAAGATGAAGGTGCGACCCAGTGGCTTCAGAGCTCCCACTATCCCGTCTGTGTGAGTCGGGGCGAGGGTGTGTGTCGGGAGAAGCCGGTCTCCATCGCAGTCCAACACCACGTATCTGGCCTGCAGGCCACGCCCTCCTTTGCCACCGTACAACATCTGGAGAGACCATGGTCCATGTGAAAAGATTAGTATTAAAAAAAGGATTATTTTCATCATATTAGTTCTGCTTCGATGTCACAAGTGCATTATGTTGTTATTATTATTCAGGACTTGGTTTATTGATTGACAGAATAACAGCAAAGCTAGACAAAAAGGATTCCTAAGTTAAAGCTAACAACGAGTCACACAACTTCCAGCTTTGAACCAATATTCATTAAATCATATATCTTCATATATATATATAGAATACAGTCCACTTACACATTTGGCCCGGACCCCTGAACAATACCAGAGACACATATGGGACCACCCATTTTCAGGGGGTCAATTATTTTTTTGGAGTAGCTGAATAAATATCAAGACTGTATGTTGATTTTGTTGTTGCATTCTAAACCTACCTACATTTATTTTGCTCTCTAAAAAGTTCTGGTTTGAAAGATGTTAAAGTTTTAGGGCCTTAAATTATTTTCCTGACTTTTACCGATGAAGAGGGTTATTTGATCATCATTTATTTTAAAACTAGTGTTATGTAAGGAAATGACAAATTTACTGTAATCAATCATCTAGATTTCACACACATTTCAAATAGTCACTTGATTAACTGATAATCTTTCATATTTAATTCATATTAAATAATCCTATTCTTGCATTGGATTCACTGACTGCAACACAAGGCCCGAGGTCACAAAGCCTCACACACACAGAAAGATTAAACAATCCCAGATTCCAGGAATTCAGTGTGAACCTGTTTGAGAACTCACACTGAAAGACACAACAGTCCAGCAATTCGCTGGGAACCGATTCTCTGGAGAAGACAACAACTTTCAGTAAGTTTCCACTACGATCACGTGCGATGGCCATCTTAGAATCAAGTGTTTACAGTTACTGACCAATCCTACATGTACATTTGACTAGAGGTGTTAACCTGAATATTCTACTATAAAGATCCACCATTTTGTCTGATCTTTGCGTTCTGGCATTCGAAGACGTCTGCGATAGATCTCTCTACTTGCTAGCGCCCGTGTTCACGTAAGTTTGTCTCTGACTTTTGCATAATTCACTAAACGAGCATTTTTCTTAAACTCATCCTTGTGTCTGTCCTTCATTCCACCACCACGTACGAGGCTGGGGAGGGGTCGGTTCATCGTGAACACAAAAACCCCTAACAGTTATTTATTTCCTGAATTTTTTTAATCGAAGAACCTGGAATGGGTAATTTGGTTACATGTGGGTTCCTGGAAAACAACACATTATTTTGTGTAGGCACCTGTACAAATGTCACACTTTTTCTGTTAAAAAAACAGAGAAGGGAAAAGTTACGTGGCCCTCACATTAAAAGGTCTGGGACCCCCTGTTGCACTTGATTAGAACATTGAATTCAATTCAATAAAACTTTATTTGTACCCGAGGGGCAATTACAAAGCTCACACAGGTAGTTGTTTCACAAAAAGATAGGGATGAAAGAATAACAAAACTCTATTAAACATGACAGTGAAAATACAAAAGTGCAAAGTTAAGGTGGACTGAACTAACAGTGGGGGCTTTAAATGTGTGGATTTAGGAGTTGAATAACCCTCGGGATTAAGATCATTTTCTCTTTATGATTCTGAATGTGAATGCAAACTGTTGAGATATACTATACCTCCTCACGTGTGTACATTTATGCCTTAAACATTATAATGCATGTTCATATTTGTGTGTTTAAATGCAGAGAGTTCTTAACCTGGTTGAATCCCTGGAACTCAAACCCTCCGTCAGAGTTGACCAGCTGATCACCGGTCACCCAGCGTCCACCCCCCGCCTGGCGTCTCTCCTCCACTGCCTTGGCAACATAGTAAACCATGTTGAAGATGGTTCCAAAGACTGGCGACACCTGAGAGGTAAGCAGACGCACAATGATACAAGTTAGTGTGTTCAATAATATCACAAATACATGTTTTTAGACCATTCCCTCCATCCCACGCGGGTGTTTGACTTTTTGTAAAAGGATTGGGTGAAATTCAAGCAATTTTATTTATATATTTTCTTAGTTTTAAATACCACAACCTCAGGTAGAATTATACATTCTTTTAAATAAGGCCATGAAATCATATGGTCATGGACTGGACTCACTAAAGTAGTCACTAACTTATTTAATCACTTCTACACACTTTTAATCTCGCTTCGCTCATCCTTGTTTATTGATACTCTGTGTTTTATTACATTGTTTCTTTCGTTTAATAATTAGTTGCAAAAAATAAAGTATTTGACAACTTTTTCTGTTGGAAAAAAATAATAAAAACCATGATTTTGAAAATGCATGTAGATTAGATTTGTTGTGTGAAAGACAAGGGATTTGTTCTTATAACTAGTTCCTTAATTTGTTCATCCTTGAACGACTGTTGTCATTTAGTATCAGCCCTATATCAGTGCAGGAACTAAAGTTCTAGACAGAACATAGATAGAATAGAAACTTCTGTGAGAAATTTTGTTGAGAAATATAAATATATATACATATAATTCTTACACTACAATACAGCCCTCAATATTCACTAAGGAAGATAATTTTATAGAACTAACTTCTATACATAAAACACGGTTTATTAATCACAAATAGATGCGACAGTTTGTCACTGATATACTCTTGAAAGATTTATGTTTTAGTTTTTGTGTTTTCATCAAATTAGTTAAAAATATTCCGAAACCTTTCCTTTGAGGAAGAACATTAGTCATTTGCCATGGTGCTAAAGTATTAAAAACAATATCCTACTTGTGTTGCAGACACAGCCGACCGGATTTCTCTCGTCACTTGTGCCTCACGGAAGGCTTCATAGAAGCTCTGGTCCGATTCCATGGTGATGGTCATCACAGAGCTGTAGGCGTGACGGAGCTTCGTGCTGTTGCTCAACTGAGGGAAGACGGAGTCCTGGAAGGTTCAAGAAAAGAAGAAGGTTTTAGTAAGTGCTTAAGTGTGTAGGTGTCTATGTCTCCTGGTGGATACCTGGTATGGCATGGCATACAGTAGAGCATCATAGGGGATGAAGATGTAACCCTCTGAGACCATCCCCATGTCTAGTGCCGCCAAGAGCAGATCCTTTTGATGCTCTCCACCAATCAGGACAGAGCTCATGCACATGATCACCACTGAGGGAAATACAAAGTTATTATTATTATAAATGTTCATATAATGAACCTTTAGTTGTACAAGACATTAAATTAAAAGAGACATTGACAAATACGTATCTATCTAATATATCACAAAAAACGGCTCTGACCTTTGACCTTATCCATCTCCCTGACTTTTTTAAGTGCCTCTCGTGATCCATCCGGGCTCTGCGGGTCAATGGAAACCACTGGGGTAACTGGTAAACCCAGGGCTCTCAGAGCTGAAGCCACTTCCTGACCAGTGCCCACCCACAAGTCAGTCGGAGCTGATGAGCGAAGGAGAAACGAGAGATGAACATACTATAGTCATGGGTTAATGCCTCGTGAAACAGATGTTGAGGTATCATGATACAGTTTCTTGAGATTTCACTGTCGGCTTTATAATCTCTGACTCTGTTCTACTAATTCAAAGAAACCTGGCATGATTTTTTAAATCGGAGTTCCATCTTGTAGTCTTTCAAAATGACCACGGTTTCATGATACCTCATCAGCTGCTTCATGAGGCCTCATCCACCCTCCTCCACCTCCAACCTCCTTCAACTCACGAACAGTTACCTGTGATGATGCTGACATGCGCCCAGCGGAAGAAGCGCAGCACCGTGAACAAGACGGTGCTGGGAGGAGTGATGGGAGGAAGGCTCGGCGAATCCTCGTCCAGACATCCTGGAGAAGCGAGCCCCGCCTCCCAGTGCTGAGTCAGCAGAGACGCGGCATGACAGAGGGTGGGGTTGAAAGGTCCGATGTAAACGTGACCGTAGCCTTCCATTTCTGCCAGCCCCATCAATGCTGGGAGGTCATTAGATAAAAAAGACGTGAATACGAGATCCGACCCTGAGACTCTGAGATGGACCGATGATGGACTCACCCTTGGACACGGAGCAGTCCTCGTCCAGCAGCTTGACGTCATACCAGTATCCTCTGCTCAGACTGCCGTCGCTCCTCAGCCTCGACAACGCCAGGTTGGCGGCCGCCGTGGGCATGGCCCGGGAGAACATGGGGTCACACGTCCACGGGCCCACGAGAGCCAACTTAAAAGTGGCCATCCAGACTTGGGAAGTGCTGCCGAGCAACAGGAGGACCACCAGCAGAGCACTCTGCGCACACAGCATCCTCTCTTCGTCTGCGGACAAACACACAATCTAAATTATTTCTCGCTTGTTTTTGACACATTTCCACATTCCTTCGATCAGCCCAGACACATGTTAACGTCTTGATCTACCTGCAGTGTCATGTGACGGGTCAAAAATAATGCTCTTTGTCAAGTCTTAGGAGTAGCAGCTGTCATCTGTTTTATATATAGACGAGCGCGGCGGCTGTAATTAGCCAGCTTACGGCAGGTAGCATTAGCTAAAGCTTCAGACCATGTAACAGGAGCTCTCGCCATTTTGTTGCAAATAACCTAGAATGACTAACTCAGGGGTCACCGACGTGGAGCCATGTTTGATACGATCACCATCTTAATATGTTTCATTTTTGTGGCATCATTGGTTATTATACAAGAATCAATTAAGTGATTAGTGTATTACAGGGATATCATGTATCATCCATAATAATAATTTATCATCCATAATAATATACATTAAGTTGTTTCCGAAGTGTGTGACAAACTGATGGAAAACATTCGAGTCACCTTGTGCACTTGGACCTAACTGGTGCCGTTTATTATAAGGTTTGTATGTAATGCCAAAATCATTTAATTAAATGTTCAATTAAAGTGTTAAATATTAACAGATTTATCTCAGAACAATTAACAGTTTCAATACATCTCTCTACTCTTTCTACTGTGACCGGCTGGGAAGTAATTATTTTTTATTTTACATTATTTTTTATTTTATTTTCATCATCAGGAGATAAACTACACAACTCAGCTGCAGGACAATATTTTTTTAAAACCCTCGACATTCACAAAGATTGGTACCTGTTCATAAAGGTGAGAAGATTGATCAGATAGGTGACCAACACATGATTTAATGCTAGTTTAAGTTTTCAATATTAGCCTGGTCTTGACATCAGTCAGCTCTATGTGTGCTCTCTGTGTACACAAACTCACACACATACAACAGGTGTAATACAATTAAAAGATATCAGCTCTTGAACTAAACCAGGATATATAATTATTATTTTTTACATCACAGTACATGCCCCCTAACAAAAACGCACCTTGATAAAAAGAAATCCCTGTAAATAAATGAGTGTAATATTGAGATGCAGGGCCGGGTCTAGACAGGCATGTATGAGGGGGCAGCCACAAATCTTGAGGGGGCATTGTGCTGTTACTTACTTACTTACATGTAAGTTTGAGGGGGCACAACATTTATTTGAGGGGGCCAGGCCCCCTCTTGCCCCTGCCTAGACCCCGCCCTGTTGAAATTACTTCATTGGCTGCCAGTTTCTTTCAGGATCAATTTTTAAATCCTGGTTCTTACTTTCAGATCTATTCATGGTCAGGCTCCTCCTAACATCAGTGATCAGATCCAGCCTTACACCCCAGCTCGGGCTCTGAGGTCTGTGTATCTGATGGTTCCTGAACACACTTCCAGGCTGTTGCTCCTAAGCTTTGCAACGATCTTCCTCTCTCTCTGCACTTGATGGATCAACTGACTCCTTCAAGAAACATCTTAAGACATTTTTATTCGTGCAGCTTTTTCCTTGATATTCTGAGACTCCTGTGTTTGTTATCTTGACCTTTTAAGTATTTACTTTACTGGGTAATTTTGATTGTTTAAGTGCTTTGTGACCCTGGTCTGGAAAAGCTCTCTATAAATACTAATTACTGACTTACTTACTTACTTATAGTCTGGGGAGATTGTAGACAGTTTCCTATTAAAGTAACTCAAAATATTTAACAGTCAATTATCCCATTGATTATTCTAATCATCAGACAAAACCCTAAACATGTAGAGGGTTCAAGGAGGGTCAAATACAATTAAAGTACAATTTGGCTTTAGTGGATTATTGTAATTGTGAACTTCTCTCCTGCTTGAAAAAAATGTGGCCTTTAAAGGTATGAAAATAGCCTCAAAATTAATGATGGACTGATCTTCATGAAGCAGTTTCCTGTTTTAAAAGAGGTTTCAATAAAACCATATCAGTGCTGTTGAGAGATCTAATCACAATAGCAACACAAAAGAAATGTTTAAAAGATTTTTTGAAGAAAAGGCAATCTATTAGTTGATTATGTTGAACCTTCTTGACCCTTGTCAGCATTACTAAATGCTTGATTTAAGAAGAAAATGTTTACTCTACAGAGGGTAAATGGTATAAAAATGTTATATGATGCGTCAATAGAAGTAGAATCATGTCTTCATGTATTGTCCATTGATCCGTCATAGTAGGGAGTAAAGTGTACTTCTTTTGTTTAGTGTGATATTGAAGGTTTTTTTTCCACTGTAGAATCTGTCAACTCTGGTGAACAACTTTTCCTTCACTATTGCAAACTATTCTGAAAATTTGACTGTCTGGACTTTACGAACGTCATTCAAAAACATGGACATTGAAGTGAAAGTCAAAGCAAAGGCTAAACTTACTCAAGTTGTGAATTATGGCAACATCATGTTAGTTAGCGACAATGCAAACCAGAGAACAGTTTTTTGACTACTTTTTGTAACCACAACTAAAGTTCACTTGGATATTCTTAAAGCAGCGACTTGTGCCAGAGAGATGTTGTTAATGGTTTTGTAAGACTTTGTGTAATGTGTTAAAAGCATTCAATGCTAAGTTGAAGCTCTGAATTCAAATCCAGCTGAGATATAACCAAAGTTTCCAAGTACAAAACGATGTTTAACCCAGAATATACTTACATCAATACTTTACCACCTAAAGTCACCAGTATAGTGCTTTGTCACTGGTCAACTACAAAGTTAATAATCTTATCTCTGGATCCAACATTTGCTTCTGACAACATCTGCAGCTGACAAGGTTGAGTATTTGGCTAAGATGAGGTAGTAAACAATTATTTAGATCAAAAGAACACAATGTTATGACCAAACTCCAGAGTAGGTACATAGAATAATCAGCAAATCAAGTGTTTTGTCTTTTAGCTCAGCTCTTTCTTCTTCAACACACCCATCTTTTTTCACTCACTTGGATAAGACCCCGAGACACTTGGGCAAACATTCCTCCCTTTTCTGAATGAGCACCACAATCTCAGCTGCTCATATTTGGCTGATAATCTCCTCAGTGAGGACTGAAGGTCCAGCCAGGAGAAGCGAACATTAACACATCATCTGCAAGAAGTAGTGATGAGATCCTGTGGTCACCAACCGTAAGAATGTCTCCACCCTGGCTGTGCCGAGAAATTGGATTGGGTTGGAAATAAATCGAACTTATCACTGGAAACTCTGCCAGCGCTCGTACAGGGTTTAAACAACCTGGTCAACAAGTTCGGTTCCCAAGATACACAGATCAAGTCTACAAGATTTGGTTGGAACGTGTCATTGCAAAGTAGTGAATACAACAGCACTGCTGCCTCAAACTATTATGCAGACAAATGCTTGTCTCCAAACTAACACCATACAACCAGGCCTGGTCACATTTCTATAGTGAAAATAATAAATTCTAGATAGAATTTATTATATAAATGGATGTTTCCTTTTTTTTTTAAGAAACAACTGTTTTATAAAGCATTTAGAGGCCCAAACATTCTATATTATACATTTGTCAGAAACATACATGCATTTCCATAAGTAGTAATGATATATTTGGTTTAGTACAAAGAAACAGAGAAACTTCAACCAAGACAAAGAGACAACTTCCCTAACAACGATGTTATGGGAGAAACATCTTCACAAGGAAATCCACAATCAGTGCTTTGATATGATGCTTTGTAAATCGGCTGTTTGAACCATTTGAACTGAGCTCTTTTAAAAGCTGAATCAAAGCAGCATTTAAAGTGTTTAAGAATTAAAGTATCATTTACTGTGTGTCTGTGGTTTATCTTAATAGAATTCTGCTGCCTTTTGCAAGGCAAGAAGTAGTACTTGAAGAAATACATTCATCTGGAGAAGAGTGTTAAAGTGGAACGGCTCCAGTTAACCGTGGAGTTAATAAAAGAAAGCTATTAATATTATTCATATAATTATTAATACTGTCATTACAAAAAGGTTTTCGCAGCGTCATTAAACTATCCCTTTGGATTTGATTGATAATGGAGAGAAAGAACTAGAGCTTCTTCAGCAAAAAATATGGTGCCTTCAATCCAATGTGTTTTACAATACATGACGTAACAATTATACTCTAGAAATATCTTCCCGAACTGTTTTGGATTCTCTTTATATATGAAGCTCGATCAATCTAACTTGACAATATTCAAGATTAATTTATATTTATTCATGTTTTTCACATCAAATTCATAGTTTACGATCCACATGATCGTTTCTTACTCCACTGACATCATGATATCAACAGTACCGACATACAGTACTGCAAGTACATGATGAATTAACCGTGTCTCTTTAACCAAAAAACATTTCAACAGATGGATTCAAACCATGACAGCTACCCTTATAACTACGTTGAATTGACTTCTCACTTGCTGACATCGCAAGGGTAAGGTAACACGGAGAAGTCTCAGCCGCTGATTGAAGTTGACAAGTGTTTAAAGGTTTGAGCTGCTCAGCGGGATGAAGCCGATTTAGGTGGGTAAAACCAAAATGGCTGCTTACTTCTTGTAGAGCAAGAATCCTGCCATGAATTCAGCCACCACAGAAAATATGAGTGTTTATGCATCACTAAAAAGAACTGTGTGGTATCACAATTGTCTGGATTACAAAATTAAAAAGTGGAACTACACACCGTCGACTCTCACACTAGGTCAAAAGGTCAACATTGAAAGAGATTCTAAAGACGTACCTGTTTTGAATCTTAGATCATCGTTGGCTCCGATGATAAACCTTGTGTTTCAGGCAAAGGTGACGAGGCGTCTGGAGGAGACGCAGGGAGCTTCAGAGAGCTAACGTCAGATCAGAGGGACTGACTGGGTTAAAGAGGAGGAGAAACAGATTTGATGCTAATCCTGTTTAACTTTGAGAGAACGTGTATGGAGAGTGTTTGGACCGACACAGATGGTAGAACGATCAGACAAGCTAACATGAAACGAGCAATGAACAGAATATTAGATTGTTGACACTTACAGACGAAAGCGTGAGATCTGAGGCTACAATGAAAACTCTATATTTAGAGTCGAGTTAACTCCGCTGAGCTTTCTTCTGGACGATTCTGCACGATACAGCTTGTCATTCACAGTGGTTTTATTTACAATATTGGTTAATGATATCTTTTAATTACAGATCATTATCGACTAATTAAGTGTCGCTAACTCCAACTACAAGTTTATCCTCGAGTATAAATGTCAAATATTGAAGAATGCATCTATAAACTAAGATGATATTTAAATACACATAGAACATAAAGCTATTTCTACAATAAGATGGTAGTTATAATAATGAATGAGTCAACATTTTAAGAGTATGATTAAGTGATCTCTGTTGAACTTTCACATCATCTATATCAGTGGTCCCCAACCTTTTTCAACTAAGGGCCCACTTTTAAGTCTCAAAAACCACCTCCGACCCCATAAATACGAAGGCATTATAATGCGTTCTCATTCCCTTGTCACATGTAAAACACTCGAAGGAAAAACAAAATAACGAAAAGAATAATTCAATTTGTTTAACATCCTTTTAAACTTAACGAGTTTTAATATTTAAATCATTATTATGTGTATTTTTATTTGTATATAATTACATCCTCCCTCCCACAAAAAATTATACCATTTTGGAAACGATTTTGCGGCCCACTTGCAATACCTTCGCAGCCCACCAGGGGGCCGCGGTCCACAGGCCGGGAATCACTGATTTATGTACAATGACTGTAATCCCTTAAAATTTCTTCAATTTAAAATGTATTCTAACGTCTGCTGGAACTAAGGGTATATTTATTTGGACAAACATAATACTAAGAAGAAAAAAAAGCTCCTCATTTTATTTTATTTTCCACTCTATAAACATAAATTACTTACTTACTTACATCAGTAACTATGCCATTGTAACGATCGATTTTAGGAATTTCAATTTTTTTTTCACTAATTAATTATATTGTTACTATAAAAGGCTGATCTAATCATTTTCAACATTACTAAAAAAAACAATATCAACAAAACAAGTTACAGATTCATAGTGGTCCACTTTCACTCGGGTTAAAACGTGGACTAGTTGTGAACAGCTTTATTTGCAGTATGTGCATTTAATCCTTCGTCTGGATTAGTTGTAACCTAAGGGATCTCACTTTCTATCTGTGCACTGGCCAAGAGAAGCAAAAGGGATTAGGCCCACCTAAGACAACCGGGAACAAATGGTTACATTGGATTGTCGAATCAGCAACACTGACCTAATAATGGAAGGACAAAAGAAACATAATGTACACGTTTATAATGAACGTTGTTTTGCTGTTCTAATGAAACTGCATCAAATGTGTATCTTTATACAAAATAAAAAATTCTTCTCACAGCATTGTTTACAAATGTATTTGTCTATTTGTATTTGTATTTGTTTTAATCAAATAATCTTCTGTTGCAATCCTTGTATGAACCTGATAATTAAGATAATACTGAGACTTTGTTCAGGCTTTTCCCTGATTGTCTGGGACTCTTGTGTTTGTCTCACGTGTCTTGGCCTTTTATAGTATATAGATATATCTGAGTATTGTTTTTGATTGTTAAAGCGCTTTGTGACCCTGGTCTAGAAAGGCGCTTAACAAATAACCATTACTTACTTACTTACTTGCTACTTAGTGTAGAGTTGGTTTACAGTCATTTTGGACTAGTTTGAGTTAAGTTAAATAATGACATTTTGCAATATAGTGTTGCACAAGGTGTCTTCTTGAGAAAATAGTAAATTAAAATTAAATTGACAACTGATTGCCTTTTTTTTTTATGGTAAACTTTACAAATAACTATTACTTACTTACTTAACCAGCCCGTGTAGCTGCAGGTTGAAAAAGTATTTATTTAAAAATTTAAAAAAAAGTCAGTTTACTGTGGTTTCCTTCTTCATAGAACTTAAGAGAACATGGTAGTAGAACATGCTGCTCTGTATGGACAAGAAACTTCACAGTTAACCTTCCCTGGAAGTCAGTCCTGAGCTTTTATCCCTCGTGTTGTCTCAGGTTCAATGTGACACGAAGACCAAAAGACCAGAAGACCACAGACACATTTGTTTTTGGGACATTTGGGTCACCTCGACCCTGGGATAACACAAGGATTAAAAAAAATTGCGTATCGTTTTGATTGTTTAAGCGCTTTGTGACCTTGGTCTGGAAAAGAGCTCTACAAATATAAATTACTAACCTACTCTTTTTCTTTATGGCTTTTGGCTGAACAGAACCGTGATATTTTTAGAGCCCAGTAGGTGGCGCCCTCAAACGTGAGGGTTCAATAGAATAGCTTTATTAAGCAATAAAATAGTGCGCAAACCGCCATCTAGTGGACTCTGCTAATGAGTACAAAGCTTTAGAAGCTTCATTTCACAAATTACTAATACTTACTTACTTACAAATGTGTTTTCAAACAGAAAAACTAAATGTGATGAATGGAAACAAAAGAAAAGATGTCAGCTGAGTGCCCCTCAAAAATAGTTCTGAGCAATGACTCTCCATTCATTTTGTTAAACTTTTTTATTGGTATACATTCAGTACTTACATACACACAAAGTAATCCGTGTGCACACAAACACACACACACACTCACACACGCAGACACACACACACACACACACCTCATTACAAGGGACTGGAGAGTTTTTCCTCAACAGAAAAGTCATCAGACCGAAATCTTTGTGTTTCTGAAGCTGGAGTTATCCCTAGAACCAAAACAAACATCAGGTTATTTAATATACTGTTAATATAGTATATAGAAAATGACTGGAGTAGGTTTGTCGTCTTCAAACAATGGTCATTAATCAAGCAATAACTTCTATGTATATGATCATGTGACCAATAGAAACGAAAACAAGCAGTGTTTTGTCACGACAATAGTGATGCAGGAACTTGGAAATGTTTAGACTCAACACTTAAATTAAATTCTTAGGAGTTTTTTTTCTTCTTATCGTTTATGTTGTACCATACATTTAAATCAACAAGACATGGAAGAAATCAAGGTGCCATTTTCTGGGGTTTTTAGTAGTTAATAACAATTTAAGTATTCCAAGGGTCTTCTCCAGTCCCCTCGCAACAAATCCTTCAAAGACTTTCTGGATCCAAATGTCTACCTTTGTCCAACTTTTGTACGCCAGAAATATGTGCAGTATTGTTGCAAAATATTACCTTACTCAGGTTTACTGTCACCATGATAACTTGCATTATACAGATGAGAGCTTTTGATATCTTCCTTATTGTTAGTAGTTTTCATAGTTGTAATACCTGAGGCTGTCGTTGTGGGTCTTGTACTCCATAATGGTGTTAGCTGGTAGATTAAGGACTCTTCTTAGAGTGTCTCTGATTCTAGATGTTGTCGTCTGATCACAGGATGTTCTGTTCCACATAGACAAGATGTCTTCCTGAAACGCAGAGGATTGAAGAGACAAGAGTTGAGGCCAGACGACAGAACCTAAAAGAATGCAGTTTTACGACTGGATTTTTCAAGGATGCAGACTAAAGTCATGACTTCACCTGGAAACGTATGGAAACCACTGCCCCGCAGATCTCTTCTCCCACCATGAACTGTTCACCCAACATGGCTAGAATGATGTTTTCCCAGAAACGACTTGCCAGACCCTTACGAAGACGAATAATCCACTTTCCCCCGTTTCGATTTCGTTCATCCTGGACGACAGACGAAGAAAAATAAATTAGTTTCATCTAGATTAGATCTAGATACACACAAACGCATGAATGTACACAGACAATGATGTCTTATCTAAAGTTTAAGTTGCAAATCCTGCAGTCCAGACTGATCTTATTTATACATTCATCCCAGCTCGGATTATATAATAAAATCTCTTTTTCCTAAAACGCAATTTACTTGTGACAAATGATTGCAGTAACATATACTGTAAATAAATACCTTTGTCAGCTCTTAGAAATACTACCATTTAAGGATGTTTATTAATCAAATACAAGGCTTAAGAGTTTCAACAATCAATGTCTAGTTTACTCTTTCTACGTTTTTACCTATTCTTTCCAACCAACATCCAGCATCAATTTTAAAGCAGCCTCCTAAGGTGACTACTATAAACCAGCCATAACCAATCAAAGTAGGAAATAAAGTTAAGTTCCAAGGTTATCTCAATCAAGTTGTAAATTAATTCATGTTAACTATTGAACACAGACCCCCGGACCCGATTTCACTTCACACAGTCCCCCTAATCGTAAAAAGGTCCTGGTGAGAAACCTGATAAATATTAATCCCAAACATACATTTACAGTGAAAGTACGATTTTAAAAATGGTCTTTCTCACGGGGTTCCTACAGCTGTAGACAAGTTGAATTCAAATGTAACTACTGTGTAATACAATTTACGAACTCAACAATCAACCAAAATGTGTTCACATTTTTGTGTCAACATGTTTGTATTTAGTTTCATGAATGTCTTTTAAAACACATCAAGGATCCGCGGCGACCCTGACTCGAGCGTGTCTTACCTCCCACATGGGTTTAATCCCTTCTTTGAACAGATGAAAGTCACTGTGTCCACTCAAATCTCCAGGTCGCACCAGGTGACAGTAGAACCTCCAAAACTGTTCCACCTGAACAAATCGCACACAGTTGCAGATCATTAGAATGATAACAACAAATATAGAAGGATGATGTAGTTGTACCGATGCTACGGTGCCGATCTGTCTGATGTTTTGCTCGTAGCTCTGGGAACTTGCAGCTCGACTTGCAGTTCTTCTGCTGTACCAGAAGGTGTAGTTGAACTGGAGCGGATGTTCTCCTTCACCTGGACACACGAGCTGCACCGAAAAAGGATGAAGAAGTAGAGAAGATGATGTTAACTTCTGCACAGACTAGTTGAGCACCTCTCAGGTACATAGTTACCTTGTAATGGTTGGTAATGTTGGTATCACTAGTCTGATCATTGTTGTTGGTGTAAGACTCCAACTCTCTGTGTTCCTCCTCGTTGCTGGGGCTGCGAAAACCGGAAGTTAAATAAAGTACAACTATTTACCGGCGGCAAATACAAGATTGTACGAAAACTTTATTCAATTTGAACTCTGACTCTATAAATATTGGTCTTTTGTTTTTGGAATTAACAGTCAGCTGTACGATGTTAGTAGTTATCAAGAAGAGAAACAGTTTAAGAAACTAAATGGTGAATCTGTAGTTTTTTTTTGTATTTTTTAAATGTATTAAATATTTCCTACCGGTCCAAGTCAATCATGGCTTCGCATTCGTGGCTCTGAAAGTTTTTTATGAAATAATCCTCGTATATTTGTCGTTCGTTTATCCTCATGCAGCTTCCGAAACAGAATGACGAACAGCTCCCACCTCTGCGCATGTGCAAGACAGGGAAGTGACGTATAATAGCGATTAAAGGGGTGTTATTCCAATCTCGCGAGAACTCAGAAATCTAAGATTATTTATTCAATTTCATAATCAACTGGTTGAAAAAAAATTACGGCATGATATCAGAATGAGTTACTTCAAAAAGATGAGTTTCTTCAAAAAGAATGAAATAGAAAAGGGTGAAGAATTAAGAAAGGCAGACATTCTCGGAGTTCTCGTGTGATTTTTATCTACCGGAAATGACGTACTATATGTAGGCCGACATACTTTTTACACTGTTGCATTTGTACTTATGTTCGTGAAGATTAAACACGATACAGCCAGAGAATTAAATGTATCAGACTTTGGTACTTTATTGTTGTTTTGGTCCCTTGAGGCGAAATATAAAAAAGAACAAAAAAATCAATGTATTCCAAATCTATTGGACAAATGCTTATTTTGTCACCATTCACAAATATTTGTGGGGGGAAAGTTCAACCTGACATGGGATCTGTAAGAAAGAACTTTATCCCAGAAGAACAGATAATTTATCTTGTATTTAACCACTCTTTTATTTTTTTACTCTGCCTATTTGTCCATTATTCTGAACTGGACAATTAGTTACCATAACACAACAATCCTTTTCTTGAAGTTAATACTTCAGATAGTAAAACTTCAAATGATTTCTTTCTTCAAATATGCTAAATACTGTCACAAGAAAGACAAGGAAACAAGGAGAATTTAGATCAATATCATTTGTTGATCCTTTATTAATGTAGTAATCGAGGGAGTATTTTTGAAAGAAGGAATCAACGCTTACAATAGGAGGGGAAGAAGACGTGTGAATACAACTTACACACAAGTTTGACAAACGATGACAAGAGACAAAAAAAAAACATCTCATCAAATGTGCAGCTTCTGCATCCACATACTGTTGAACATCCTTGACTCACATGCAACCAATGATGTGTTGATGAAACCTCATGAAGCACTGTGCTTATTGTGAGAGTCCACTAGATGGCACTGTCTTGTCTACAGTCTATTGAGTTGAACAGCTATTCTATTAAAACCTCACATCATTTTAAAACTGAGCGTAGCGCCTCTAAAAACTCTGTGTCATGAAGCTTCATCAACACATGACTGGTTGTGTCGCTCTCTTTTTGCGGATACTATTTCCCCCTCCCTCGCTTCTCTCACTTTGGAAGCGGTCTTTAATCATTCCAGAAGTATGGACAGAAGGAAGTATGAACGTTTGTTTAGACAATTCATCCTTTTCTTAAGTAGCTCCGTTGCGTCCAAGTCTGTGGTTTCAGGTGTAGTTCATATGAGTTGCTCAATAAATTAACATGTAACGACACTGACAGAAACAGTAATAGCACCAGGAAGGAACAACATATGAGGAGACAGATCAATGTGATAAGACAGATGTCACGGGACAGAGTTGGCAGTGTAGTTCAAAGCAGTCTTGTAAGCTGTAAACAGTTCACCAAATACACAATCTACAATATAAAGAGATTAAAATGTTGTTGTTGCTGTTTTTTTAAACTAATTGAACGATCAACATCTAATCATAGACTCTGAAGTTTTCTGTGCAACAAGCAGCAACAAGTGTGTCACGGTGCTGTGATCTGGTTTGGCATTGTTCCTCTATTGCTCTTTGACTTGTTAATAGTAGCATTAACAGTGTAAACATCTGTGACGGCTCCGTCGGCCGAAGATTAAGATTCTGTGAAGTGAATTGATATGTCTAACAACAGAAAAATAAAGAACGGCAGTGACAGTCTCGGGGAGGTAAAGCTGCACCGAGGGACTGGGAGAAGAAAGAAAAGGATCTCGACATGTGAAAATGTAACAATATAGGATATGTTTACATGTCAGCTAATGATAAATAAACCATGGGAAGTGGCTCTACATATTAAGCACACAAAAGGACAAGAGAATTTCTTCATTGACACGAGTGTAATTTCAACATGCATCTGTTGTCCCCGCGACTTCACTTGTCGTTGATCCGGAGTTTGAAGGACACTCGACCAGCGAACTTGTCTCTCTCGCTGCCTTCCAGAAGATTGTTGGATGTGAGTTTACACTCCACGTTGATGTCCGAATTCAGAGTGAGGTTCAAAAACTTCACCGCCACGAGTGGTTGAGTGTAGTTAACCTGAGGAGACACGTCACACAATCATATTATTCATTCGAAATTGGATTTCATTGGATAAGGTTTACCTATCTTGTACTTTATATAGCACTTTAAATAACATGGTTCATAAATCACTACTTTGATACATCATTTCATTTCAATGTTTTCTCTCAATAAAATAAATGTTTTCCTTCACATCAACGATTAGAAAAGATAAGCTTGAAAACAAAAAGATGAAGAAAGCAACCTTTTGACTTGGAACATTTCTAAATGTTCATCAAAAACGTTTCTTTCAGTGTGTCCAAACCAACTTGCGTTGCCCTTGTAGTTTGTCTGATCTTGACCTTTCCTGATCCCTTCTATTGCTAGTCGCGGGTTTGACCTCCTTTTAACGTTAAAATGTCCTCAATTCGTCATGGTATAGATTAAGATATGTGTTCCTTATACATACTTATCCATAATAATGTCACAGCAACTCATAGTTTCTGCAGACTTATGAGTTGATGGAGACTCTGATTGTGTTTCCTGCTGCTGTCCAAACTACTCTGACCTCAACAGGACCTGTGTTAGATATTGGCATTTTTTGAAATACCAAAAAACACATTCAAAGTCCCTTAAACCCTCTCTCGCTATTGAACAAGTAGTTTGTTCCACATTAAGATGCCTTCACTAGTTGCTTCCCTGTGATTTGTGGAATATATAATATCCATTACAAGGTAGCTAGAGTATTGACTGATTTTGTTTTGCCTTTATTTAGTCTCATCATTTTCCATTTCCTCTCGGTCTTCATGACCTTCACTAACACACAGCTGGAAGCCGCCAAGGAAATACCAGCCAAAGGCAGTTTTGAAATCCACCTGGTACTGGTCTGGTTTTCACATTGCCTGGATTCCAGACTGGTAAAAGCGATCCCGTGTCTGGCATCTTGTGGTCTTGTATTTGAACTCTTCGGACAGACAATGATATATTGGTGTTGGAATTGTTTAACTTATTTGTTTTACTATGTTTTCACCTCTATGTGTGTTTTTTTCTCTCGGCCTCTCTCGATTTGGACACTATCAACACTAACTTTGAACTGGTAGAGTGTACTAGTAAGAGTTTAACCAAGCATCTATTTGGATAATAACATATTTTTTAAATTAAAGTGGCAGGAATAATACAATGTATTTATCCTTATTCCTATTTTTTAGTCATGGTCTTGGCATTGCAATACCTCAGTTGACCAGCATGCACATGCCAGGATTCAGCGTACATGAGTAATACGCTCGTTTTTAACATTTAAGAAACACTCACAGTTTGGTAATAGATCAGAAGCAAATACAAACAGCCAAATCTCACACGATTACTAGTGTAGCTGTCAATAGAACCACTGTGGACTTTTTTATTTCTTCAAAAATTATACAATTTACCAAAAATCAAAAAGACAAATTATGTGGTCAGTTTCTTGCAACCACATGTATAATTCATTTAATGACAAATACATGTGAAAAAAACCAAATACCTGTCAAGTAAGATAAGTGTTTTAAAGTGTAAGAGCTTTTTAATCCATTTTTATTTGCACAATTTCCAGTTACCTGAGCTTTTTTTCCATAATATGGGTAGTACATGAGGTTAAAGGCGGCATCAGAAGGATAGTAAGCCAGCTCTCCCATTTTATCACCTTCTTCTTTCTGTGGAAAAAAAAGTAATCAAGAGTTTTAATTGATTGTGTTTTTCTTTGAGGTTAAATCATGAGTACAAAGTCATACAGGAATTCAGACAGAGAAGAGTCACTTAAAGATGTACCTTTGCACTGCAAGAGACGTAAGGTGACTGACCGTCTTTCCCTGGCAACATGCCGATAACCTGAAAAGATGGTGTGTTAAAATATTGACATGTTTGGAAAATATAATCTTATACAATCTATAATGTGAAAGTTACTCTTCGACCTGAAGTTTCAGTGTTATCACATTAACAAACAACCAGCATTTATTTTCAGGATATCTCCGATAGTATCATGAGATATTTATGATCCATATATGAATCTATAGTTTGTGAATTCACAACAGATAGATCATTTTACCCTTTTAAAATTCTCTGGATTATCCTTGTAGTTTAAATATACTTTTACCATTTGCACAATACAACTTTCAAAAACGATTTCTTCAAAAATCAAATCTCGGAGTTCCAATGTTACAAGCACATAAACATACCCGGTTAAGCTTGATGAGAACGCAAGGTTGACCTTTGCTGTAACCGTAAGACCCGTCGGTCGTCCCAGAGCATTCCCCTAGAGAGGTACGATTAAACTGACAGGAGCGTTTTGGATTGTTCCTCACCTGGTAAAAAAAGAGAAAGAAACAGTTACAAAATGATGGCAGCGCAGATTTGTTAATGTGGATAAACAGGTGGTTGGACCATGGACCATATAACATCCATAAATAATTCTGTCTCTTGATGACTATTTAGCTTGTCTTGATCAAGCTCCACTATTACCATTCACGCTATTCACTGCACTTGCCTGAAGTAATTACTTTTATAAAAAACACGCCTACAAAAAAATATAATCCAACTCCAATATCTCCATCATGGGCCAAAAAAATGTGTCTTATAGTCACCACAGACAAACCAAGGTTGGGATGGGGTATCGTACTACAGGAGAAGCTTAGTAAGAACTTAAGAACTAAAGACTAAAACTGTTGACAGATGACAGTCGATGTCGCCCGGCCTGGGTCTTAATGTAACATCTGGTCTCATGGATCATCAATTGATCATGAGAAAGAAGAGCGACAGCCCCAAATTACTCCAGAGGTTTACACGACAAACCAAAAAACGACTGGCAAAGAGAAGGAAGGAATGTATTCACACAAGGTGTGTAAACTGTGGGTGCAATTGAAAGACAATAGCTTTGAAATTCTGAAGAATTAACAGCAAGCTGAGTTGATATCTGAAGTATAGAAGACTTACAGAGGAGTGAAGACAGGACAAAAACAATCTAATAAGAATGAAGGTGATTACAGAGGAACTATTTAATTGTTGCAAGGAGAGGCAGCATATGGCAGTTCATAAATGCCACAATTCCACTAAAGATAATTGGATAAAACAATGCTCATAGGACAGGTTTAAGAAGCAGGTGTATCGATGCTTGCTGAAATACACGGTATATAAAGCAGGTATTTCCCCAAGTGTGCATCGATCAGAATCAGAATCCGAATCCTTTATTTGTCCCGCGAGGGGAAATTCGGTTTAAACAGCAATATACAAAAAATAAAAACACCCAGAAATAAAAATAAAATGAAAAAAATCTAAATAGAATAGAATAAAAATCTGCCCTATATTATATATATACACTAACATATTTACAAAAATAACAAGAAGAAAAGGTGCTGTTAAATATTATCTGGCTGTGTTCTTGTTGTGGAGTCTGATGGCAGCAGGGAGGTAGGACCTGCCATACCTCTCCCTCACACACCTGGGATGGAGCATCCTATCTCTGTTCCACTTCACTGTTAAGTGAGGTGAAAAAAATGGACGACAGAAGTGATTTTTCATGCTCAGGCTACACAGGAACTCCCGATGGAACGCTCTTTGTCACCTCAGATTTTCACGGACACTCTCCTGACAAGGTGGAGAGACGCCTCAGGCGAGTAAATCCACTGGAGCTGAGTTGAGCGTCTGCTGCACCTCTTACCCAGTCTGTAGCTGGCCTTTGTCCTGAACCAGTCATAGCTCCAGCGCCGTGGCACTTTGCCAGGAAGGAGTAAAAACACTTTGATGTGTAACTCAGAAAATCTGAATGTTATCCATTGATTTGAGAGACCGTTGGTATCTCAGATGGTCGTTCTCCATCAAACTCACAACACTTTCAGCTTGAATGGCTCTGCACCCCCGCCTCTGAAACCTCCCCCCGAGCATCCTTGACATCAACACTCTAACCCTTTAAATAACACCTTAAAATCACACCTCTTCAAATGAGCTGATTCCACTGCACCTCTCAGCCCATTGCTGTCAGAATATTCAATAAAAACATAAATATAATGTTTAATTAGGATCCCCTTGCTTCCACTTCTGTACTTCTGTAATGTGTGTACTTTTACTAATGATCATTTTTGTTGATATAGTTATCATCATTTA
The DNA here is from genome assembly GCF_982586985.1 of Callionymus lyra. Lineage (NCBI taxonomy): Eukaryota > Metazoa > Chordata > Actinopteri > Syngnathiformes > Callionymidae > Callionymus > Callionymus lyra. Next base: position 22,635,380 of record NC_141821.1, on the reverse strand, counting down.
ATTTTATATTGTATTTTTTACTATTATTATTTTTATTCTGATTATTAATTTTATTTTACTTGTATTTATTATTTATATTTATTCATTTATTAACAGTTTATTATTATGTAATACTGTATGTTTTAAATATCTTCTTTGGGTAACTTCTGTGAATACTCAAATTTGCCTAATGTGGGAAGAATTCAGGGAGGAATGAAGAATAAAGGCAATCAATTGATCTATTAATCAATCAATTAAAAGTGATTCATTTTCTGTAGTCCACCCAAAAGTGTATCTTTTAACTTTTGTCATTTTATCTTTGTTTTGCACTTTGTTTTGAAAGGCGTCCAAAAAAGAAAATCTATTTTATTATTATTAACATAAAAGGTTTATTAATTCACAAAAAAAGTGGTTATTTTAAACAAGTAAATTACATTAATTGTTGAGTATTATTTACTTAAATAGCTCCCTGATGATGAACCCTAATATTGCACACTATGACTTGAAAATATTTACTATTATCTAATTGATTAAATATACTTGTTTGTTGTTGTCTTTTCAAGTGAGTGATCATATTAGACATATTTGATCAAGGGTACATTGAAGCAGAGGACAAAAACAAATCATATAAGATGGATGAGAGGATAAGGGAGGATGAACAGTCGACAGGTAAAAGGAGAGAGAGAGACGGCTCTACCTCTCCACTGTCCTCTTGAATAAAGTACTGATCGCGAGGACAGTCGTCATTGGTCAGGAGCTGGTAGTCGTTGTTGTACGCTGTGAAGGCATCAAAGGACAGACGTGTTCACCGCACGAATGATGACGTCATCAACGTTCGAATGAGGAGGGTTCTTACGGGCCAAGAAGGCGTCCAGGTTCTGGGCGAAGCTGGACCAGCTGCTGTTGTCCGACAGAGAATAGCTGATCTCTAACTGGTCCCCCTTCGGACGAATCATCACCCCTGAAACATACGAACTTCATCACGACGGTGGATTAACAGCTAAACACTCTCAAGTAAGAACCAGCACTTGGCTCACACCAGAGAGTTAAAAGCAACATTGCTGACTAGGCTTTTCATTTATTCATGAAAAGTGTGTACAAGTACACACTGAGCCCAAAGCAACACATGCAGGGCTCAGCCGTGAATGCAGCAACATCTCATTAATGTTTATTAGGCGTTTTATTATCTCTAAGTGAATGCATCTTCCTAACCCTCTTATTTGAAATTCATTGGCAACGTATAAGTAGACGTCTTACGATGTCGAGCATTTGAAAGCCATGATCTTAATGTCTTATAACCCGCTTGAAAGAAAAGCTTAGAAATGATCATGTGGACAACTGACCTCTCAGAGAAAGTCTTAGGGGGGATAGTAACTCCATCAAGTCAAGAAAAAGGGGGCACAAGACCCCCAGTTCATTTTTAAGATTTAATTAGATTTAAACTATTTTTTATAACATTCATTAAAGAATAATTTCAGAATTGTAATGTGCCGTGACTTGGAAAATCCCCATCAAATTTCCGAAATTGTCAAAAAAATTGCCTGAAAATTAGTAAAAGTTTTACGAGGGGGCTATTGGAAAAGGTCAAGGTGACGAGGGACCCAAAGGGGAAAAGACCCCCATTGAAATCCAAGTGTTCATCCTAGTGTTCTCGTTTGCCTAAGTGGAATACTGAAGCTCAACATCATATTATTAAGAACTCTTTGAAGCTTCCGTCTTCTTGGACCTGTAACATTTTTTTTTCTACAGGTGGGACATGATTGTATAGTTTCACAATAATAATAATAAATTAAATATTATGTTAAATATGCTTGTTTTTATTACATAAAGAAATTTTAAAATTGTGTGTTGCTGTGTAGAGAAGCTGTTTTATACAAAATAAATGTCTTCCTGAAACAAGCCAAGGGAGGTTCAGCTTTTTGAGTGGGATTCACTGACCCGGAGTCTCCAAACGGTCCTGCCAGGTGGGTTTGTAGTCATCTAGTGACAGCATCATGACGTACATGGTCAACACAAACATCCCGGCGAGGAACAGGTAGAACACGAAGTAGAAGAGCAGAACCAGACCTGATGAGGAAACACAGTGGAAGGTCAGATGGACGATCATTAGACAATCATTCATACAACACACTGTGACTCAACCACCACCCTATGATGTGCATATTGTTTTTACAATCACACAGAGCAGAATTTCATTTATTTTTCGTTGTTTTATTCAATCCACTTTATACTCTCCTCCCCCACCTTGGGTTATAATCTTTTCCCGTTATGCTGCTCTCCCCTGCCATTGACCTAGTTGAGGATGAATGGAGGGGGAGGGGCTAATCTGCCTACAGATCTGTTGTGAAACTGGTTGATGCACATAAACATGGCGTGAATCTTATAGTTGTGTTCTCACCAAAAATGCATGGGTTTTGTCATGATTTACAAATGATCAGAAGATTATAACCCAACAAAACAATCTAAATTAATGTTCTTGACCACGAAAGAAACTTTCAAACAATTAATGGAAATAATGTGAAATATCAGTTCAATTTTTATATATTTAAGTCTTGATAGCTGAATTAATTGTGTCTATAGTTTATTCATCCATCAGTTGTGTATTCATCTGTCTAACTGTTAGAAGACATCCAGTTATAATAATTATAATACATTTCAAACAGCAAAAAACATCAAAACATCATTAAAACACAGCAGTGAAAATTGGATGAAATGGCAGAAAAGGTAGAAAATAAATGAGGTGCACTATGCGGTTTTGAACCGATGACTTTTCAGTTGAGATTTGATGCACCTCAGAACAGCCCACAGCACTAAAAAATAGATTTTTGGAACCTCCAGGATAGAGCGTCTTCTACCAAATTCAGCTCTAGACAAGTGAAGAATCATTCAAGTTTTAGAAGTCATTTTCTTTTCACTGCTACTCACATCATCAAAACATAAAGACTAAATTCCTCCGACACACAGCACTTGACTGGACTGTCGTGTCAGCGCCACAGGATCTTCAGAGGCAACATTTGAACCAAGAACAAACACACACTTCAACTGGTCAGTTCAACAAACTCTTCACGACTTAATGCAAAATCAGGAGATCTCTGGATCGTCCAACTCTGTCACAACTGGTTGTGAATCACAAAGACTGATGAGGAAACATAAACAAAACAATGGTGCAAAGACAAAAACTGTGACAGTGCTGGAAAGATGTCAAAAAAGAAAATGAAAACTGTGCTGATGAATTGACAGTCCAGCCCAGTGTGAGCATGCAGACCTGACTTGTGGCTAAATAATACAGAATAAAAAAAACATAAGCTCTAATAGGAATTCTGTTGATTTTAGAACAGGTAGTCTATAAGTGAAACCTAAAGCAGATCAAAATGGTATAATATAGTCATTTCTTTGGACACTTGGAGGTCCATGTAACCACTATTCTACACCAGTGTTTCATTATTTCCCTCAAGACTGAAGTATCACGGATGCTACTGTAGCTTTGAGCAAGAGAACATTGAGAAAACAAATATGACAAGAATCCATAATAAAAATGTTGTTTCTCTGCTCTCTGGGGACGACACAATAGGGAGAAGCCAGAAACAAATACAGTGTTGAGATGCTGCTTTAGTGAGCAGATCAGGTTACAAATCACTTACAATGCAACAGTTTCAAAGTGTTTTTCGTCATCAATCTGGTTCAGTAAGAGAAAAGTGTACCGTGTATGCTATATTTATTTCCAGTCCTCTTTGTTCATATTTCCACTAAGGGTTTGTATAAACCACCTCTTCCTCTTGGTCATTTTCAATTTTATTTTCTTTACTTCTTTTTTTTGTCTCTTTTGAATATTTCTTTGAATTTGTAATATTTTCTTCTTCTTTTTTTAATTGTATCTCTTGAATGATTGATTTACTCACTGTACACATAATAGGATAAAAAACATACGAAAATAATTTAAAATTGCCATCTGAATACATATTGTAAAGGTACATCGTACATTTATAAGGGCAGTAGAAAACATTTATTTTGGAACTTTAAACAGTAATAATATAATAATCGATCTGAAAGTATTTTATCTAGGAGACATTACTGTAAAATAATCCTCTATGTTACTTCGAAGAAATTGCACAAATACACATAGACTTGCCATCAACATTTCTGTTCCTTGTTTTAAGTACATTTTTATGTTAAAATGTTAGCTTGGCATCAATGAACACTGAAATTTGACCAATTACAAATAATGTGATAAGTAATTTGCTTTCACAAGCTCCCATATGAGGATATAATGAAAATAATACATTTTGGCGAATTGACAGTTTTATAAATGAATCAATGCTAAACAAAGACACATGACACATGCACACATTTATTTCCCCCAAAAAATCTAATTTCAATGTTGTGGTCTTGTTATTATGTTCATCATTTTTAGTTTATTGCTTTATTTTGTGACGTTTTTTCTCTTAGGGCCACTGCAGTTTTACTACATTCAAAGTTTATTAACCATTTTCCATACATTTTTTTTCAATTATTAGAAGAATGAAACTACTTTATTCCTGCTTTTCAACTGGCTTTATAGCATAAATGCACAGGAACCAACTGAACTTAACCCACACATATTCCAAGATGAGTCTGCCTGACCTTTGAGCTCTCAGACTCACACACTACTCTACTTTACTTACTAGTTTTCACTTGTCAGAACCGATATTTGAAATGCAGTTTCAGCAAGTCAAAAACACAGTAAAAATTGTCTGATTTTACTAACTACCCTGTGTCCAAATAAATGCTAACATGTGAAATGTGTTATGTCTGATCTTAAAGCAGCAATTGATGGGTTTTTTTTAAACCCCCCCAGAGTCTGAACAGTGTAACTGCAATGTCTTGGAACCTCTGTTGCCACATACAGCATGCACATTTTTTGTTCATGTTGTTGTATCCGTTTCTTGTTTAATCCTCCAGGTTATTTCAAAAGATTAATCAGTTCTTCATATTGATGTAAAGAAATGTTGGTGGTGAAATAAAAGCAAGACATGAATTATGACTGTTCAAAATAAACAAATTACTACAAAAAAATTAACAAAACGTATATCATCAAAATGTTACATACTGTTGCTTTAAAATCTGGAACATCTAATAAGTAGTGATTTTGAAAATTATTTCAAAAGACGTCATAGTGTCATAATAAAGAGAAAGACAGAGAATCCAGTTAAAAAAATTGAATGAAGAATATTGGAACTAGAATGGAGAATCACAAAAAAAGAGGGTCAAGGTTAGAGGTGTAGAAAAGCAGGAAGTGGAAGAAAATGGGGAAGTAAAGTCTGCTGGTTGGTGATCAGTGCTTATGTTGTTAACAGTGTCCTGTGAAGAGGATTACAATAACAGGATCAATACCGTCTGATCACATGATCCTCCTCGGGTCTACCCCGCTGATGACCCCACAACAGACCCGGGTTCTTTCTCATACACCCACATCATCATCATCATCATGACATCATGACTCCCCTCTGACAAATCCTGTGCACATCCAGTTTTTTTTTTTTACCCAGTAACGACAGGGCCATCGCTTTATCCTCCATTACAACCCGTCCATGTTCTCACTGTACTTCAAGGGCCACCTATGACTCATATTTTCAACAGTTGTGCTGAAACACCAGATTATATTTGCTAGACAACATCAGTTTTGATGTTAAGTTTTGCCTGAAGCTGAAGTGCAACAGCAGGCGATGGGTGAGTCTGAAGTGGATGATGGCGTGTCAGACCTGCCCAGGTTGACCTCAGACTCTCCGCCAATGTCAGGCCGGACAGCGTGACTCCTCTCAGCCAATCATGTCGCCGGAACAGATCACATTGTTTCACATTTAAATACATATTTATAGCGCAAGAAAAAAATCTCTGTGTTAATATTCACCGACTTAAATAATAGATCAGGTGAGCGGATAGAACGCATTAAAAAGGAAAATAAAAGGAACAAATAAGTGGATTTATTTACCCCAGCTTGAAGCGGTTCGGCCGAGCAGCTCGTGGGTCCGCGGGTTCCAGAAAAATTCCCGCCAGTCGCCCGAGCCTTTGCGGTCGTCCTGCTTGGTGGCGGACATGATGGTGGTGGCAAGAGATGGGGATGAAGGTGATGGTTGTTGCTCGTGGGATGGAAGAAGTCGCGGGGGTCCCCGTCCACGTGGTTAATCGCGTCAGACCCAGAGAAGAGGGGGAAAAGGTTCCCGGTATTGATCCGGTCCAGCGATGATGGAACGGATGAGAGACCACGACAGATGGAGAGATACGGATTGCGTCACTGTAATAAACCCCCCCACCCCAGTGCCGTGTGACGTCAAACGAGCGCTCGCGGTTCTGACCAATGACAGGGGCCACTCGTCGGACAATGTCACGTTAGTCCGAGCGTAGACGGATTATTTGTAATAGTAATTTATTTTTAACTCCATCCATCTACAATTTACAGTTGTGGCCCACAATGAGAATAGTCGTTTCCTGGAGATGGGGATTATTTCTATTTTCAGGAGAACATTAAAACATTTTTTGTTTCAAACTATTGCAATCCTTTTGGATTTGTAAAATGACATGTTGAAGGGAACACATCAATGGCATATCAGCATTAGGAGAGGTGTTGACAGGCTCTCTCAAGCAGAAGAAGACTTGTTCTTCTCTCTCTGGTATGGTTGTCCTGGGGCCCAGACAGACGACAATGGTACAGAACTGGATTTTAGATTAGATCCGTGAACAAAAAAAAACCTTTAGGCGGTTGTGGTGCATCATCAGGTCTTTAATAAGTAAGACGTGAATAATATATTTGTCCAGGGGGTATGCAGTATTTTAGGAAAAAGTAAGTAAGTAAGTAAGGGTTATTTCTAGAGCGCCTTACTAGAACTGGGTCACAAAGCGCTTTAACAATCACAAACAATACACGGTTAGATCTGTGTAGATCCATCAAATACAGAGGGAGAGGAAGATATTTCCAAAAAGCTTAGGAGTAACAGCCTAGAAGGATTTCTCTCCTCTGGTCTCAAAGCGTGTTCAGGAACCATCAGTAGATTCTGATCCACAGACCTCAGAGTCCGAGCTGGGGTGTAAGGCTGGATCAGATCACTGATGTAAGGAGGAGTCTGACCACGAATAGTTCTGAAAGTAAAAAACAGAATTTTAAAGTTGATCCTGAAAGAAACTGGCAGCCAGTGAAGAGTTTTAAGGATCGGGGAAATGTGAGTTCTTCTACTAGAGCAGGTCAGAATTCTTGCTGCAGAGTTTTGAATTAATTGCAAGCGAAAAAGGTTGTCATAAATCTATTTGTCCACCTTGACCTTTGGTTATGGTTTTGAATAAAGTACTTCTCTCTCTCTTGATGTATTTCCAGCGTGTCCTTTGAGGACAGGGCGTACATCTGAAAACGACTGCTGGCCTACGGTACTTTCTGGATGCAACTGAAATTGGAAAATGCATCAGAAATATATAATGAGACGAAAATCTGTTTTAAATGTCTCATGTATACTCAAAACTATTTCGTTTGCAAATGATGGCCATGCATTGAGAAAATGAACGTTACACACTGCCCTCTAGTGGGATTGTTCAACAACTATTATAGTGAAATTAATTCAATTGCTTCTCTCATTTTTTTGCAATTGCACCGATAGTTAATTTAAACGTAACGATACTATTCATAATAATAGATTAAAATAAATAATACAAATAAAAATACATGAATGCAATTGGAGAAAGATTTTAACGATCTAACATTAGGAGGAAAAGGAAAAAATAACTGAAAAATGAATAAAAAATTAAAATTAATAAAGGAACCATTAATTTCTGGTTAAATACGTAGTATCAATGTTATTTATGACAGATGAACATTTCTGTTTTGTTTCTATGAATCAACTTTTGTGAAGTGTGTCTATAGTGATGAAATTAATGGAAATCCAAATACCATTTAGGACAGCTTCTTTTATTTTAAAAGATCAGAGTCTATTTAGGAAGTAACCAGTCACGATTGTCTTACAAGAAACTACTTGGGAAATTAACAAATATGTTGTTGTTTTTTCATCAAATAATGAGCCATTTTCAGGTCAAAGTTGACAAATGTTGTCATAAAATCTGCAGAGATAAATATTGGTCATGCAGCTGCAATAACCAGTCATTTGAGGTTAGACCATAATCAATAATGACAACAAGGGATTTTAAAAGCGCAGAATAAGAGAGTGATACGAGTTAGTTACACTTGTTTGATGCATCTTGACCTGTTATTAGGGGTGTGTATTGGTAAGAATCTGGCAGCATGAACTATTTCACTGTACAGGGACAACAATAAAAACAAAAGCTGCTGGAGTTGAATGAATCCTCTCGTCCTCAGTCATTGCCAGGTTCTAGCAGGATTCTATTCGTCCTTTCTTTCTCTCTTCAAGGGAGTAATGTCTGCGGCTGTCTAGCTTCTGGAAGTTTAATAGCAACACAAAAATGCAAAGTTGTGAAATGCATGATAATTGTAAATAAATAAAGTAAGTAAGCAAGTAATCTGTATTTATATAGCGCTTTTCCAGACCAGGGTCACAAAGCGCTTAAACAATCAAAACAATACTAATAACAAATAGTGTTGATTTTTATACACCCTTATGAAACATGTACCATTAAAAATCCATTAAAAAAAAGTAGAATATGATTTAAAAGCCAATGAATTTAAAAAAGTTAAAAAGAAAAATGTTTAACTAAATAAAATCGATAGATTGCTGTTGATTATTGATACAGTATCATGGTGGGAAAACATCGCATATATATTGTTGTATCTATATTTTTCTAACTCTCCTACTTGGTGTAATCTGCAGTTCATTTATTATTTCTATCACACGCCCTTCTTTCCAGTCAGTCAGTCTTGAGAAATCGCCAAATCCGTGTATTGATCGTGTTGGATTTTGTCCCTGTCGCGCTGCCGTACAAATGGAACTTCTGTTTTGGGAGTGAAGTTTCACAATCTGGGCTCCGCCCCTCCGCGCAGCTGCCCCATGAAAACAAGCGCTACCGATCACCAATAGGTGGTCGCAAAAGTTCCCAGTAACTTTTTTTTTTTTTATCGGGGCGCACTCGAGAAACACCAACAACCGGACAGAAAGCAAGGAGACGTCGACACTTTCGCCGCCATGAGCATCGAGTTCGCGCCGCTCAACATTCCTCTGCGCCGGAGGCTCCAGACCGCGGCGGTGCTGCAGTGGATGTTTTCTTTCCTCGCTCTGGGTACCAACTTGTTTTCTCTCCTCCTTTCCAACGAGAACTCACCTTTATTCATCTTTATTCTGACACTAATATTTTCCATCACAAACATCTGATCATCTTCTGTCATGTTTTTAAAGCTCAATGCTGTCTGGCAGCGTTTGTCCTCCTGGCTCTCTCTCATTGGTGGACGCTCGCCGTTCTGTACGCTGGTTGGTTGTGGCTGGACTGGGACACGCCCACCAGCGGGGGTCGGAGGTCACATTGGATTAGGAGCTGGGGTGTTTGGGAATATTTTAGGGAGTATTTCCCAATCACGGTAAGATTATCAAGCAGTGCACACACGGATCAATCACATGACCACTGAAAAAAAAAACGATAAGATTAAGTTATCAATCGAACTAGATTGACATTTCACTCTGCCTGCTGACATGGATCAAAGTACATTCTAAAAGTAATATTTATGCAGCACTTAAATTAATAAAAAAAACAACATAATTAATTAAATATATCAGTGCCATCCGAATAATGAATTGTTGAATTAAACATTTCAAATGTTGACACTTTTAATTTCTTTATTGAAATGTTTATGCTTTAAAAGCATTTAAATTGTTTTTATTGAATAATTGTGTGTATATTGAAAGGCTTTTTTGAATAATTACAATTTTCTAATAATTAAATAATTTGTATATTTAAAGGTTAAGTTTGTTTTATTGAATAATTGAGTTCAGTTATTTGTATATTAAAAGGTTAAGTTTGTTTTATTGAATAATTGAGTTCAGTTGTTTGTATATTTAAATGTTAAGTTTGTTTTATTGAATAATTGAGTTCAGTTGTTTGTATATTTAAATGTTAAGTTTTTTTTAGTGAATAATTGAGTTCAGTTGTTTGTATATTTAAATGTTAAGTTTGTTTTAGTGAATAATTGAGTTCAGTAAATTGTATATATTTAAAGGGTAAACCAGTTGAATCATTTTTATAAAGGTTGCATCTTTTTTTCTTTCATTCATTTCATCAAACTTTTGGATATTTTTAAAATCAATGCGTTACATACATTACATACAAATGTAAATGTAAAGATCAATATTATAAAAGCAAATGTCGAAAAAATTAAACATTTTATATTTCAAAATATAATAATGGCACCGGACAATACCAAATAAGTATTGAGATTCTTGATTATTAAAAACAAATATTCCTTCAAATATAGGAGTTATTCAATTTAAATATTCAATAAATGAAAAGTCTACCTTTTAATATAAAGGTAGAGTTTGTTTATTCTAATATAAAATATATATATATAAATAATTGAAGTTAATTATTCAAAAAATATTCCAAAAAAGGTTAATTTGAAATGTATGTTTAATGCTCTCATAAAAATGTGTTTGTACAGTGTTGACTTGTTTTGTAAATCCATTTTTTTCTTTAAATCAATAAAGACTGGTTTCTCGTACATCTATCTACTCATCTGGCATACAGTATATAAACACACTGAATTGTTTAGACTATAACATCTACACCATATATAAAACGTCCTTCATAATTTCTGCCGCTTGTGTTTACATTTCAGTTGGTTAAAACTGTGGACCTGGACCATAAAAAAAACTATATCTTTGGGTTTCATCCACATGGTGAGTCTTACATGTTCGTCTGCTGGTTGTTTTTCTCAAGCCATGCGACAAATTATCAACTCTCTGTGCCTCTTCACGACAGGAGTGCTGGTCGCAGGGGCGTTTGGAAACTTCTGCACCGAGGCGACGAGATTTTCTCGACTGTTCCCGGGACTGAGGCCGCACCTGTTGATGCTGCCATTTTGGTTCAGGATTCCTCTCTTCAGAGACTACATCATGTGCGGAGGTACTGGCCTTCAATGTTAACTTTTCCCCTCATCTTTTCTTCCCTCTTTCACTTAAAAACTTCGGCCCCAACCATGAGGAAAAAAAATTGCCTTTGGTTTATCAGCTTAAATACTTTGCTCTTGCACTAATAATCAACATTAAAATTAAATAATGGCATATATTGGAACTATAATCATTTAATTAAGGTCATGAAAAAGGAGGGGGTTTATTCTGTAAATGTGTAATCTCAAAACTGCTCTCTGATTTGCTTGCTGAAGTTGCACTATTGATCGATTGACTCGCAAAACCTGAACACCAACTGTATTGCAGCATTCTGTCAATATTTAACCTTTGTGTTTGCGTTATCTTTTGACTTTGAGTTGTCCAGAGTCTGATAACCATTAGTGGCTTCCTGTCCAGATGGAATATTAATTTCAAACTGAAGACTGGATCAAAGATGTTTGTTTTTTTTATTATTACATTTATTAAAACTCTCCCGTCGCCCTTTATTTTCCGCATACGCCCAAGTTTCTTTGCATCGGACACTGAAATAGAAAATAAATCACTAAAATATATATCAATATATTTTTTAACAGTACTGTATTGATATTTACCAGTACAGTATGAATGGTTGTTTGTTTTTGTTCCTTCAATTTGTTTATTTTTTAGTTTTTAATTGTTTTAACTTTTTATGTTTTCACATTCAAATAATATTTTTGTCACATTTAATAGTTACCCCTTGTGTTGCTTCGGGGTCAAGGTGAAACTTGACTTTGTTTTGGCGCCTTTGGGTCACATTGACCCTATGATAACACAAGGGTTAAATAAAGTGTGTGTATGGTTTTAAATATTGATCTGTCTTTCACAATTAACACACAAATAGACTTTGTTTATTTTTGTGTTGCAATTAAACTTACTGTTGCTAGATAGCAACAATCATCACATCCAGCCAAAGGAGCAATGAAATCTTGGCAATGACTGAGGACAAGGGGATACATTCAACTCCAGCTGCTTTTAAAGCTGGGCATACTTTGTCGTTCAGTACTAATACTTCAACCAAACGAGATTTGAACAATCGCAAGATGTCACTAAAATTCAGTGTCCCTAAAAATCATTGCATGTTAATTGAAATATATCACATGAAATCATATAGTGAGTTATTACGTTATCGTTATCGTTTGGACCTTGTGGGCCTCTAGTGGTAAAGTAAATACTTTAAAGATATTTTTATATATTGTTTAAGAAGAGCTTTTAGATGTTGTTATTAAGATTTGGGCCCCTAGTATAAGTTGAGTTGTGACACCACTGTTCAACTTTCACGTTTTCTGCTCGTTCAATTTTCTTTTTTTCCTTTTTTGTGTCCGTCCAGGACTGGTTTCGAGCAGCAAAGACAGCTTGTCATATCTTGCAAGTCAGCCTGGGGGAGGAAACGTGGCCGTCATTGCTGTAGGTGGAGCTGCAGAGTCTCTAGAAGCTCGACCAGGATCTTTAACTCTACAGGTTTGTAATGCCTTGTGACCTCTGAACTCATGATTGCTACAACTACAGCTGAGATGAGTGAAGGAGCAGTGGTTGTTTCTTTGCTATCAACTAAAACCACAGACATTTATTGATTCATTCATTTGTGTTTACTTTTTTTTTTAAACGTGTCTTTAGATTCGCAGCAGGAAGGGCTTCGTCAAGCTGGCACTTAAGCATGGGTAGGTGGAGCACATTTGGATAATTCTCAGGTATTTAGTGAACCCATGACTTCTGACGCAGAGCACAGCTGGTTCCTGTGTTTTCGTTTGGAGAGAATGAACTTTTTGATCAAATCGAGAACCCAGCAGGTTCCTCTCTCAGGAGACTGCAGGTTGGTGATCATTTATGACAAGTGTATCTGTGCTTTATGTCAATAAAAACAAGGGTTTTGAACTCTAGCTTCAGTCAGTAAAGCAAAGTCTTGATAAATAAATACAGTAGTTTACACACCATAAACCACTACTTTTTTCCGAAACGAGCAGCAAGTGTAGTTATTTTTACAACCTCCAGGAGGCGCTCTAGCAAGAAAAGCTAGACAGACGGGTAGAAGACGCACCAAAAGCTGCATGCTAGCAACCTTTAAAGAAGAAGAAAAGACAATAGTTTTATTTGATAGCTTGTTTTGAACAGTCAATTTGTGCATCATGAACACACACTTGCATTGGAAAACACATAGAGAAATGTCTATGATGATGGATGTTGAAGAAGGAAATAAACCTTGCCATTAATTAATTTGTGATGGAGACGGCAGCGTAAAAAAAGTATCTATACAATTAAGAAAATTTGTTTCTGTGTAAATATTTTGAGTTGTCATTTCAAAACACCTGCAGCTTTAAGACATTTGTGACATATCATATTATGTTGTTTTTTGAGTAAACTTGAGTAGATTTTTCCCTTCGCTGTCATCCGTGTGAACAGAACCGCCTGCAGACCATCATGGGAATAGCAATGCCCTTGTTCCACGCTAGAGGAGTTTTTCAGTACAGCTTTGGTCTGATGCCCTACAGGCAACCCATTCACACAGTTGGTACGTTCTTGCACGGTTAACAGTAGTAAAATGTAAATACTGTTGTTCCTGTGATAAACTAGATCCTAACATGCATATATTGACACAACATTGTTGTTTCTCACTTGTGTGTTAGTCGGAAAACCAATCCCGGTGAAACAAACTCCCAGTCCCAGCAGTTCGGACATTGATGCACTTCACGAAGTCTACCTTCAGTCGCTCACAGAGGTTTTCGAGCAGAACAAGCAGAAATATGGCCTGAAGGAGCACCAACACCTCAAGTTCATCTAATCATGGTGAACTCCGTTGGTAACAAGAGATTAAACTTTCAAATTCCGTCATGGTATCGACATGCTTTTCACATGTTGCCTTCAATGTCCACTAATGCATCCGCTGCACATTTAATTGCATTCTGCTGGATTAAACTCAATGGTTACGTGTTTGTTTGTTCAATAAAATGATTATTGTTCATTTTTAACAACTTTGCACAACGTCCTTCAATGAGATCTACAGGTTCACAATTTCTGTAAAATAAAATGAAATAGGTCACATAAATGCACAGAGAAATACAGTACAAAGGACATGAAAGTGCTTCAAAGGTGGTTCAGTCTTTTCTCAAAGTATCTATTTGGTTGGGTCCTTAAAGGCAGTAAATGTTCCAGTCAACCTTAAGGTAAAGGTTTACACTATTCTTGTTTTTTATCAAGTTTTCGACAGTGTAAGAAGTAATACCAATAGTTTTATTTAAATACAATAGTGTCACTTGCATCTGTTTTTTTTAATTGATTCATATAGTTGTTTTTTGTGTTGAAACCCTCAAATATTATTTGTATATAACTTATCAACATTGGTGGAGGTGAATAACAAATTAACAAAATGTCAATGTGCTAAATCCCATCAAAAAATAGAAGACCACAAGAATAAGACAAATTATTAGTTGTGGTAATACATGGACAAAACTTTCAACCTAGTTTATTTTGGTTTTTAAACTAGAAGGAGCTACTCTGCCTGCAGTTATTACAAAACTCTGCAGCAAGAATTCTGACCTGCTCTAGTAGAAGAACTCACATTTCTCCGATCCTTAAAACTCTTCACTGGCTGCCAGTTTCTTTCAGGATCAACTTTAAAATTCTGGTTCTTACTTTCAGATCTTTTCATGGTCAGGCTCCTCCTTACATCAGCGATCTAATCCAGCCTTACACCCCAGCTCGGGCTCTGAGGTCTGTGGATCAGAATTTACTGATGGTTCCTGAACACGGTTCAGGACCAGAGGAGAGAAATCCTTCCAGGCTGTTGTTCCTAAGCTTTGGAACGATCTTCCTCTCCCTCTGTGTTTGATGATCTACTGACTCCTTCAAGAAACATCTGAAGACGTTTTTATTTGTGCAGGCTCTCAGTGTATTGGTTCATTGATTTCAACTGTGTATTGTTTTAGATCGTTAAAGCGGTTCACAAATAACTATTACTTACTTACCTTCTCTTTTTTTCATTTTTCTTTACTGAACTGCATTCCGTGCCTTTTGGCCGTGTGGGGTAGCTGTAGTGACGTCATCTAGTAACCAAGCGGAGGGAAATCGGAAGAGAAGAGTATTTTCAAACAGCTGAACAAGAACTATGTTTTCTTAAGAATATTTACACACCTGACCATTATTCCCAGGCAAGGTAAAGTCTTCTGTAAAGATCCCTAAACGTGTATGTTAACTCTTTTTTTGCGACTTGTTTTAACATGTTTATTTATCTAAACCCTAAGTAAGAGGATTGACATCACAGCCGCAAACATTATAGAACTGACGCAGTTATTGAGAGGTTTTTGAATTAAAACTCATAGTCAAGGTTGCAGAAAAGAAACTTTGACAATATTCATATGAATGTTGACGCTGCATTTTTGACAGTCTTTGTTACAGTTAACGTTAAATAAACCACTTGTTTAAATACAACTGAAGGTAATAACAAATGTGATATCTCCTCAAAAGTTCTATCATAATAGTTTTTTTTGATGTTGTATAAACTTATTTGACAAGATATCCGTTATTTTAAATGACCCCCTGTACTTTTTTGAGTTCACAGTCTGCTGAGTGTTCCTTGTCACTCGCTGGTGGTTTAATAAACAAAACAAATGTATGTTTCAGGATGGCGGACTCACCCTCTTCATTCTGTCTCCGAACGGATGCCTCGCCACCAAAGCCCTCCTCTTATCCTTTCATCTCCAACAAATATCCTGAACTCGATCTGTCCTTCGTGGGGGATTCTCAACATTCAGATCTCAAGGGCAAAGGTCAGACCAAAAAAACAGTGAGGAGTGAGAAAGTGAGTGACTTCACCTGTTGTATTTGTCTTCCTTCAGTCTTGTTACTGGTGTAACGGATCTACTTGTGTCCTACTATAATTTGAAGCTTTATTTGAATCATCCATAGGTCAACACATCTGAACATAAATTCAGATCCAAGAATTCCACTAAAAGTCGGCGGAAGACAACTGGTCAGTCGACATCTCTACCTTCTGTGTTTTAATAGTAAATCAATGGTGTTAAGATTATTTCAATCCCACCACATGCAGCATCTCCTACCCCGAGTCCACAGAACGAGTCTCCGGCGTCCAATGATCCGCTGTTCAGTTTGGACGGGGTGGAACTTAACTCAACGCTCTGTCTGAAAGCACAGATTGAGGCCCTGCAGGTTGACTTGCTTTATCACACAATTAAATACGTTTGTCTCCATATTTACCTGTGTTTCTATTGTAGGCGTCAGAGTTTCAATCTCAAAAATGTGTTGAAAAGACTCTTCAGAGTTCAGAATGGACCAAAAAGCTGATCGACACCAGAGCCACTGAAGGTATAAATACTGTTTATGTTTATGCTTTAGATCAGGGGTCCCCAACCTTTCATATGGAAAACATTTACCATTAGTTTACAGGATTATTTTTTTATCTTGACTTAAACGAGCGTCTTGTTGTGTCAAGAATCACAGACTAATCACAGAAAATACAATCTTTTTTTTCAAAACAACTTAAAGAAACACTGCGAACACTGTTTTAAATGGTTGTCTACTAAGAAAGTACTTAATAGCCAATTATCCCAGATGTAAGCGATTTTAAGCACGTATGAAGGCTCTTTCGAAAGAGCGCATAGATTTGAGTGTTTTCCAGACACGTTCTTAACTACTTTCTTAAGATCAAACCAAAGCTTCGGAAGATGACAATGTGTCAAATTCCAGAGTTTTTTTTTTATTTTTTATGTGTAGTTGTTAGAAAGCCTGTACCTTTTATTTGATTTAATGGAGGGGAAACCAGTAAATTATAATATGTTCTCATTTTGTTATAAAATTCCTACGTATCGTACGATCGGTGCAGGAAAAGTTGTGACGTGTTTCTACCAGTCTCTACCTTATATGCATATATGTGGATTTATTGCAGTGAATAAATGAAAAAAAGTGAATTTGATGTTGTTTTATAGCTTAATTAATCACACTGTTTAATTAATGTTTAACGGTATAGTCATAGTAGTACTATAAACTCATACATACAGATGTGTGTGGAAAACATCAATGTGTAATTGAATGTTTCTCCTCTAGTGAGAGATCTTCTTAATCTAAGAAACACAGGGTTCTTAAGAGCCAGAATACACCTCAACTTCAAAGAACAACGATCCCAGAAGAAAATAAACAGTTTATGAACAAGTTCAATAAAACTTAAAATTGCATGCAACAATGCCACACGCATTTATGGCAAACCTTCTTGGAGACTCGAGTGTCATTTGGAAAAACAAGCAGGCAAAACTATTAAATCCTTTGAGATACACATTACAAGTTTTTTAGTGCTTAAGAATGATACGAAAGAATGTTATCATAATGAAACATGATGAACACAAAATAATTGCCAATGGAGGTTTACACTTTATTTGCATCTTCTTTTCCATCCATCCATCATAATAACATTGGTCCTCTCTCTCTCTCTCTGCAGGAGTTAACATCACTCGTTCCAAACTTCTCTTCAACTCCCTGGTCAGCATTAAAGTCCAGGAGGATCAGCTGATCAGTCAAGCCCGGCAGGACCGGTTGACTCCGCCCGCACCTCAGTGCAGGGAGCGGGAAGAGGACACCCCCTCGCTCCACTTCTTAAAGACTCATGACCTGTACAGACAGGTGGCCCTTCCACCAGATGAGGAGTCGCCGTGTAAATATCCTTGTCCCTCCCCGTTCCCTGTGTTATCCACCTTTGACCTGCACATACGGCAGAGGCGGTGGGAGTCTTGATCGTGAGATGTTTTCTTAATATGTGTTTTTTAAAGTTGTGTAAAATGCTCAGAGAAGTTATTATTTAATAAATATTACAAATGATTCCACTCTACTAACCTTACCAGAAAGTCTTTGCTCACTCATCCAAATATTCTAAATGACGTATTCAGTTCACTTTACTCCGTCAAGGAATTTCCTCCGCCCTAAATATTCCACATTCGACGGTATTAAAATTGTTGGGGGGACAGAAAATCACCAAATTAAGGGAATGGATGTCGAGTAGTGATTGATGGATGTCGAGTTGGGGTTGATGAGGCCTCGTGAAATGTCTGATGAAGTATCATGATACAATGTCTTTATTCAGAAAGGCCACTAGATGTCACTCTTTGCTTTATAATGTTAGGCTCTGATCTACTAATTCAATGAAACCTGGCATCATTTTGGAACTTAGAGTGACATCTAGTGGTCCTTCAAAATAAACGGGGTCTTGATCACAAATCTATTTCATTAGACCTTATCAATAGTGATGGTCTGATGAAGCTTCATGAAACAGTGTCATGTTGTTTAGCGGTCAGTAGGTGGCGCCATCACTTTAAAAGTGATATGTTTCATTAGAACAGTTGTTCAAAAACAAAGGAAAAAAGTGCAGAGACCGCCATCTAGTGGACTCTTAAAAAAATAACACTGCATCAGACCATCACTACTCATCAACCCATACGCTAGTCAATAGCTAGTAATAGTATCTGTCCAAGATAATAGATTGTAGAGAGTGCCATCTAGTGGACTCAGAAATTAATGACTTGACTGACAAAGTACAATACAATAATCTAACGATAATCTGATGGACGAGGCTTGGATTGGCATCACCTGGAAAACTCAAGTTGTCGTACTGAATTGGACTGTGTGAGTGTGTGTCTGAAAACCTGGGTTTGGTCCCATAGTTCCAGTGAACTGAACTCTCGCTGCCTAAACAATCTTTTTTTCCCTCCATGACTGTACATCCCAATCAATCCCATTGAGCGTAGAAAAGTATGATTATATTAAGTGCGACTTGAGCTATAAAGTGTATTAACTATGATCTGATGCTTAAATGTGGTTCTGATGACACAATTTCAACAAATATCTCAGTCTCATACCTTTTATTACCCTGAACAAAAGCAACGGGATGATGTTTTTTTCCACCTTAAAGAAGGGGTGTAACATAGCTCCTCTTAAATCTGTTTACTGCTGCGGCTCTCTCTGATTTAGGACACTGGCCCTTTAAAAGCGACAGGATGAGCCCACACCTAAAGCCCCTTCCTCCCCATTCTCTCTAGCCACCCCACCCCCCCGCACCCTCTTCCTCCAACATATTGTTCTCATCTCTGTCTGCCAACAAGCAGCAGCCACACACACACACACCACACACACCACACACACTCTGTCTCACCAGCTGACATCGAAAGACGGGCCATCAGTGAGAGACAGCATGATAGATGGAGGCAGGTCAGCGGTAACGGGGTTATGATGGAGCCTCTCTTTGTTATGAGAGCAGCCGCCCGCCGCTGAAACGATGGAGCCACCAGCTGATGAATAGCCGGAGACAAAGACAGCTCCCAAGACAGAGACAGACAGGGCAGTGACAGCGATGCGATGACCGTAAAACCAGACAGTTTGCTGGGAATATTCAAGGTAAGTGACACATGGAAACAAAAGACGGTACGGGATGCTGCTACTGTTGTCATAGCAACCCTTCTCTGTGCCGTGAGTTCACGAGCGATCCATAGGATGGGAGGATGATTTAAGATTAGGTAACAAAGAAAGTCATCAAGGCGATAAGAGAGACGAGGGATGAAGGTGTGTGTAGTGGAATTGAAAGAAAAGTGTGGCATGTATGAGGTGAAAATTAAAAAGTGTAGTACAGAGAAGGAAACTGTGACATGTGTGAGACGTGTGTCAGAAACTTGAAGCAAACACACAATGTGACGTATGTGATTAAGTAAGATTAACACGTTGGGTTGTTTTTGTTCAAGTCAAGGACTTGCTAGCTGGGAAGTATAGCTAGCTTTATCTGAAATGACACGTCAGACAGTGAGTCCTTTTGACATGTTACTGAAAGTGGAGTGCAGGCTTTTCCAGATGTTTTATGCAGAGGTGACCGTTATAGACAGATTGACCCAGAGAATGAAACCATACTTTTTAAATGTTGAAAAAGATTTTTATGAAAACACCACAATGCTTAGTGTCAATGCTAGCTTATAAATACTCAAAATGATATACCTGTACATCTGTAAAAAACTTCTCAATTTATTGTAGATCTGGTTGAAGATATAAAACAGTGTACCTTATTTGCTTTAATCCATATTATACACAGATTATTTCATCAAATGTAATTTTTATTATTTTAATTTTAGGATGAACATATTTTTTACTGAATCCTGACATTTTACAAATAAAACATCTATTTCTATCAATAATAAAAGTTGAAATGTTTTCATAAAGAAACTTAAATCAAATAAAGAAAGCAAAGATTAATAAAGCAAGACAATTTTTTTGGGGGGGGCTTTTTGTTTTTTGACTTAAAACGTCAGGACAGAAGAGCAGGAGGAGTTCAAGGGGCAGAGTTACTGCAATGGAGTTTGGATTTTGAAAGAACATGATAGATCTAATGGGAAAGAATGAATGAATTACTTTGATTAATAAAGGGTAGGAAAGGTTAGTGGATTTGGGTTATTTTTTACATGACTTTGCAAGTAGAAAAAACATGTAGGTATTATTTTGAAGCAGAATCAGTCAGCAGTGATCTTGAATTTGAAACTAGAGTTTGGTAAAGTAATGATAAATGTAGTCAGTAGCTGCTCTTAAGAAAAAAATGGTAATTTACCTGAAAACAAATGCAGCAAGCAACACACTCAAAGTAAATAAGTTCAGAGCTCTGTGTATTGTCTCGAGCAATGGTCTGTACACTGAGTTCTTTTTTTGATGAAGTTAAAATTACCATCCCATTTACTGGCAATAAAGCTACATTTATATTGGAGCCTGAAGAACGGCAACATAACAGCAACCCCGGAGAAACAGCAACTCAAACCATGTGCAATAGCAATGATAATAGTAATAATAATACAGTCAAGTACAATACATACTGTCTATAGAGCAGGACTATGTTCATCAGTCTAACAGCTGAGGGAACAAAGCTGTTCCTCAGTTTGGTAGTTCTACTCTGGATGATCCGCAGTCGCTTCCCAGAAGGAAGAAGAGTGAAAGTGCTCTCTCTCCTTCCTTAAATTTAGTCACATATTTTACCCAACACTCTCTAATACTGGCGGCAGTAGGCTGTGATGTAAATTGCTATCCCATGACCAATCTTCGGGATAATTGTCTTCCTATGTACTATCTGAGCTATGCTGCAAACTGTAGCTGAGTGTTTTTGACACAAACAAATCATATTGTGTGTTAGATTAGGTATTCACCTCAGATTATATACTAAAATAATCTGGTTTTAGCCTCATTTAACCTCTGCATAATGACTCATAAAGATCACTGTGATTATGATATCCATATGGTAGTAAGGGTCAAAGGGCACGCATGTCCTGTCAGAACAGATGAATCATTGTCTGGAAGGAATTCAGGACTAAAAGTGCACATGCATTAGATTAGGATCAGACAACCATCATTATCACCAGCGGTGCCTTATATAAGCTATTGTACGTGCCTCAAGGAAACAAATCCCAAACCTTGGAGGTGGTTGAGGGCCCAGGGTGTTCAGGGAATGGAGCTTGTGTGTTACATACATTTGTCATGTGCCAAATGAAATCTAATTCAACTAAGACAATCAATGACTAATCAATCTTGCACTACACTGGCAATATTAATGGACAATTAGTTTCATATCTGATAAGTAAGCAATTCATCTCTAATGTGCCTTACACAAGGCTCAGAAACTCTAATTTCTAATTTCGCTCTAACAAAAAAAAAAACGATATTTCTAAAGAACCACCCTGGTGTTTTCAAATCTTTCCTTTCCCTAGATGGTTTGCTGAAGAGTTATCGAGGTCAAGATGGTGCCCAGGCCTTCATCGGGGGAGCTGTGGGGGCTCCACCTAATGCCCCCACGGATCCTGGTGGACTGCTGCTTACCTAATGGTATAAATCTCTTTTCATGGTTTGTATTTCACTGATATTTCCCATCTCCATGCCGTTGTGGGCTTACACTCAGGTGGTACACTTTTTAACATTTTAGTTTAACCCTACCTTACGGTGGTGGATTGTTTGGGGCCGACACTGATCCTTAGAAGGTCTGGTGGATTGTCCCAGCCAAACATGCAATGAACCAGTGCCCAAATTGGAACTTAGAGTTGAGTAAAGTAATGATAAATGTCGTCAGTACCTGCTCTGAACACATGTAGGCAGAGAATTCAATCGGTATGATGTCAACGAGCTCAGAAAATGAGCAAATGCTGGGCAACTACGGGTTCCAAGACAGGGTTGAAGGATAGAGATGCTGGATTTCATGGTGACGTCCAAGGTGTTAAGTGTGTGGTCTGCTGTCTTTGTGGTTTTGTGTACTCAGGGATGATGGTGAGTCTGGAGTGTCTCAGAGAAACCCCTTTAATCAGTATCAAGCAGCAGCTTTTCACAGAGGCAAGGAAGTATCCTCTGTATCATCTCCTCCAGGTATGACGCCTTCAACTCCGATGACCATCTTTTACTTCCATGTACGACCTCTTTTCACGACCCTGTCTTTAACCCTCAGGAGGAGTCCAGCTATATATTTGTGGGGGTCACGCAGGAGGCTGAGAGGGAGGAGTTTTACGACGAGACCAGGCGCCTGTGTGATCTCAGGCTGTTTCATCCCATTCTCAAAGTTATCGAACCGCTCGGTAACAGAGAGGAAAAGATCTTGAACCGAGAAATTGGTAATTTACCTGAAATAAACACACTCAATTAAACGTCAATGTTATATCATGAAAGGATAATCAAGGCAAGAGACCTAAGATGCACCAAAGGATAAATAAGTCTGAGTAAGATCTGTTTACTTCAACTGAGAAAAATCACTTAGGAAAATGATGTCACAACACGATCTGGAGCTTATAATCCATGCGTTTGTGTCTTCTCATTTGGACAACAGTTTATTTCCGTGTCTAAACAAGAAGGAGCTGTCTCACCTTCAGTTAATACAAAGCTCTGCAGCAAGAATTCTGATCCGCTCTAGTAGAAGAACTCACATTTCCCTGATCCTTAAAACTCTTCACTGGCTGCCAGTTTCTTTCAGGATCAATTTTAAAATTCTGGTTCTTACTTTCAGATCTATTCATTGTCAGGCTCCACCTTTCATCACTGATCTGATGAAAGAGGAGAGAAATCCTTCCAGGCTGTTGCTCCTAAGCTTTGGAACAATCTTCCTCTCCCTTTGCGTTTGATTAATGATTAATAATATTAATAGCGATCACATTAAGCGACGTTTAAGGTGCGATTTCATTTTTCCTATCTGATGAAATCATTGATAATGATTGTAAATGACCCATCCATCCATATTCTACCGCTTATTTCATTATGGGAGTCAGGGGGGGTCTATCCCAGTTTCTTCGGGGACAGGAGACAGGGGACACCCTGGACAGGAAGCCAGTCCGTCCCAGGTCACCAAAGACATACAACTATTCACACACACACTTATACCTACAGACAATTCCCCCAAGGTCCCAATCAATATCCATATTTCATTTAGCGATTGTAAACCATTAGAAGGCAACCTTTGTTCCTGCCTAAAGGATTGTCAAAGTTAGAGTAACAGTGCTCATAGTGTATCTCACGGTGTCATCACGATAGGTTACCCCTGGTCTAGTATCAAGATAACCTGATTGTACTGAGTTGGATCTTGACTGTGTGCAGGTTTTGCTATCGGGATGCCAGTCTGCGAGTTTGAGATGATGAAGGACCCAGAAATTCAGGACTTTCGTCGAGCGATATTGAGTGTGTGCAGAGAAGCGATGGAGGAAAGGGAGGGCGGTGGGGCCCACAGCCAAGCCCTGTACGTGTATCCCCCCAATCTGGAATCCAGCCCCCAACTCCCGCAGCATATCTACAGCAAGCTGGACAAAGGTGAACGCTGGACCCTCTTACTTTGTCTCTCAACATAACTGATACAAACCCCTCGTCCTTTTAAGTATTTTAGTATCTTCATCTCTGCCACTCAAACCCCATATGATCAACCTTTACTATTCTCACAAATGACTGCTATAATACTGTTACTTTCTCGAGTGAACACTATGATTTGTGTCTCCACAGGACGGTTGATTGTGACCATATGGGTGATTGTTTCTCCATCCAATTCCAAACAGAAATACACACTGAAGGTAAAGACCCACAAAGGAATGACACGGGGGCTCATTAAGCTGGAAGAAAAACACAGCAATCTTGCTCCGGGTCAATACTCCTGACCACTACGCCACCCATCAATCTTTTTATTTACCAATGGAAGAATGTGTGATCAATCGTATCAACTAAATGTGTGTAAACCCACTGACTAATTCGAAATCTCGTGTGTGTTCAGGTCACTCACGACAGTCTTCCGGAGCAGTTAATCGCAGAGTCCATCAGAAAGAAAAGCCGGTCGATGCATCTCTCCCCTCAGCAGCTGCGACTATGTGTGCAGGAGTACCAGGGACAGTACATACTCAAGGTAGACTCGCCTTCAGGCTGATACTCCTCATCTGTCTATCGGTGTTGTTTTTATTTTATTCTTTGTCTCAAAGTGATGTTGATATCATGAAATGGGGTAGGTGGTATTTTATCACCAAAACATAACGTAGAAAGTTTGGCCACGAACAATGGATAAAGTTTCTTTTTTAAGGTACTCCTATAGTTGGCTCATCGCCTGGGAGAGGAATCATAATAGTCTGCTCAGTCAGTGTCTTTTGTTGAGGCTCAGACCGATCCCAGGATTCCTCCTCCGACTTTTGGGATGTAAAATGTGAGCTCTTTTGCGGGGAAGGAGCTTGGGATGCAACACTTAGAACAGCCATCTTAACAAGGTTGCACTTATCCAACGGCTCAGGCATTAGAACCAAGAGTGAGGAGAGTCAGAAATCTGCGTGGGTGTCAAAAAACCCTAAACATTGGGGTTAACCCCTACAGATGAAGGGCTAGTACCTGCTCTGGAGTGATTGGACGGAGTCCTTTTCTTGGTATGTCTAACTTAGGGGAGTCCACAGGGCAGAGCCAGGACACTTTGGATAGACTACGACTCTTGTTTGGCCCTCGAAAACACCTTGGTGTCCTCACAAAAGAGCTGGAAAAGGTTTTTAAAAAGAGGAAGGTCCAGAGATATTTGCTCTGGATTCTGGTTGTGACCCATTGGACGATAGCTGAATGGCTGTTTGGATTGTGGTAGACAGAAAGAAATGTTGCAGCCATTATTTAGGGGGAAAGCATTTGAACATCATTGTGAAGCTAAAGAGGGAGTCAAACACTATCATGAGCTTGAACACCTTGATCCAGTCGTGAAGAATTTATTAAGTGCTTATGCCCCACAAGTATGAAACCAGTAAGAAGTGAAAAAAATAACCCAAAACAAACATGGATGAGGCCATGAAGAATTCTTTACTTGGGAAAATCATTGATAGAAGCAGGATTAAAAAATGAGTCAAGGACAGAATCTCAGAGGGACTGATGGTGGTAGAGTTCGCTGAAGGGATGGGCACAAGTTGTTTTATTTTTCCCTTTCTTTTTGACTTATTTTGATCCTGTTTTCCATCTCCAGGTGTGTGGTTGTGATGAGTACCTGTTGGAGAAGTATCCTCTCAGCCAATACAAGGTAATACTAATTCAAACAATACCCATTCATCGATGTTCTTCACATCACCAGCCACAATATCCGCTGCGCTCATAAGTTGTGTCAGGTCACATAGTCATTTATAAAAGTAATACAAGGAAGATGAAGAACAGGACTCATATTGGATTAATATGTACAGTGGATTGCAACCAGGATTATATCGACACACACGTGTTGTCTGACCTTAGAAGCAGAACATGTCACTGGAAATCCATGAGGTCATTAAGCATCACATCTAATACATTTTAAGTTAGCAGTTGTCCAACATATTGGAATTGTTTGAGTGTGCGAGAGAGAGAGATAGTGTGAGAAAGAGTGTGTGTGTGAGAGAGAGAGGGTGTGTGAGAAAGAGAGAAAGTGAGAGAGTGAGTGTGAGTGGGTGAGAGAGAGATAAAACTTTATGATCCATCTGGAGGTCTCCTTTGGGAAATAGTTTTACAAGCCAGCACACAGCAACACAGAGCATTCGTTCACTCCGTCTTTTTCTCTGCTCACTGATGACAGTGTTGAGAGGATGACTTTCATCATCCATGATGGACAGTAGTTTGTCAAGTGATCTCCTCTCTGCAACTGTCACCAGTGAGTGCAGCTTCAACCACTGAGCCAGTCCTCCTGATCAACCTGTACAATGTCCAATTTATGACCATGTTTCTGCATCTTTGTTTATTTATTTTTTTTATCTCTGGCTTCTGATCTTTCTGTTTATCTAAATATTTTTAAATGGAACAAAAAAATTAAACAAAATATTGGTTAAAACTGAAAACGTTTTTTTTTCATGCACTAAAAGGCATATTTTTAAATCTCCCTCTACTTGATGTGCAGTACATCCGCTCCTGCATTATTGTTGGTCGTCTTCCTCACCTGATGCTCGTGTCCAAAGAGAGCCTCTACTCTCAGCTGCCGGCCTCTGGCTTCGTCACACCGTCGTACAGGTAAAAGTTGTGACAAGTTGTGACATCAGTAAAGTGTTTAGCTTCTTGCTCTATGAGTGAGACACACTAATCCCAGGATACTATTCAATAGGATTTACTCAGCTCTCAAAACTATTCTTGTTCAGGATACAACTGAATATGATAGATTCCCATACTTCTTTCCGTCTGCTGTGGAGGACGTAATGCCTGCCATCTAGCGGCCTGAAGTTTAATTGCAAGACAAAACTGAACAAACTAAATATTTGTAATCATGTCTTAACAGTTTAGGACTTTGACTTTCATTTGCTTTGCACATGTTGGTCCATCTTCATGCCCTTTTTAAACACCAGACTTTTTGTGTAGCTTACTACTTTATAAACAAGGTATTGGTTCCCTTTTTACTGTTTTGTTCGGCGGTTACTATGTTTTAATTTACTGCTAGAAAGTTTTTGATATACTGTAAATGTATATTTTATTTTTTAAAGGAAGTGGGAGACACTTATTTATTTATTTTTTACTTTTTCGGAATTTGCCTTATCCTTAATAAAAGAATCGTACTTAATATTTTTAATTGATTCAACTCTATTGTGTTCCAATAACACCAATTGTTATTTCCGTGTGTGTTAAAGCCGGCGCACACCGCAGCCTTCACCTTGTCCTGCAGGGAGCGACTGTTCTCCACGTTCTTTGTGGGCCTTCAACACACTCCTGAGGGTCCGGCTGCTCTGTGCCACTTATGTCAACGTCAACATCAGAGACATCGATAAGGTGTGTGTTTGTAGTGGATCCTCACAACAACTGACTTGGTCTTTCGCAACAAAAATGTTTTAAAAATAATGTTTTGTGCAGATATATGTTCGGACGGGGATCTATCACGGAGGAGAGCCTCTTTGTGACAATGTCAATACTCAGAGAGTGCCCTGCTCCAACCCAAGGTGACACACACTTTCAACGTACAATAGTTAACACGAATTAACACGAAAGACAGAAAACACTATTGGTAGAAATACTGTAGTTTATGTACTTGAAGGGTCTGTGATTTTATTACCATTAACAATTACTGTTTCTTATTCTCTGTTGACCAATGAATAAATACAATGTCCTGTTAAATTTACTACCATAAATGAAATTGTGATGTAAGTGATGGCAATGTTTGGTTGGAGGTTAAACGATCAACAATTTGTGACATAATGAGTGAAACACAGACAAAAACCATCATGGCTGAGCAAGTTTTGAGTGATATCAGTGACATTTTGAACCATTTCTGGATAGTTTTTGATGAAGAAGAGCGAGTGCAATAAAAAGGATTGTGACCATATTTATTTGAACCGTAACTAAAACTAACAATTTCTTCTAGTCTGAGCTCATCAGGCAGAATAAGTCTAATGGTTAAACTACACATTTTTGTGCCTAGGTGGAATGAATGGCTGACCTATGACCTGTACCTGGCTGACCTACCACGCTCAGCCAGACTCTGCCTGTCCATCTGCTCAGTCAAGGGAAGGAAAGGTGCCAAGGAGGTATAATGGAAATGAAGCAGCATTTTTGAATCAAGGCCCTTTTCATTGCTCCAACAATCTCATCCTATTTTCCTCGTCTGTCTCACTGTCACCACACCTGGATCTCACTAAACCCTCCCTGTACCATGTTGTCGGTTTCTCACGCTCGGAATACTCTTGTCTCCCACTCTTCTGTGTGTTTGTCTGTAGAGAAAGTCTTCCGCGTAGAGTGAAACTGTATGATTTCAGTTTTTCCGTCAATCATCCCGGGCAGGTCTGACCATTCATTACTTATCCTCCACCATCAATCAAACCACCACGTGATTTAAAAATCTGCCATTAGCACAGCAGTGGGTGAGTTGAGACGTGACTGTGTCTCCTGCACAGGAGCATTGTCCTCTGGCCTGGGGAAACGTAAACCTCTTTGACTACAAGGACATCCTGGTGGCGGGAAAGGTGGCTTTGGGGCTGTGGCCTGTACCCCATGGCTTGGAGGACCTACTTAATCCCATAGGGGTTGCAGGTTCCAATCCCAACAAGGTATCTCCCCTACTTTCTCGAGAAGCCTCATGAGGACTGGTGCATTTCTCTTGATCATGTGTTTTCCCTGCAGGAGACTCCATGTGTAGAGCTTGAGTTCTCTTGGTTCAACCAAATGGTGGTCTTTCCTGACGAGCAGCAAATCGAGGAGCACGCCAACTGGACCATCAGCCGAGAGCTGGGCTACAACTACTGCCATGGACTGGTACCTGTTTTTTTCCATTACTGGGTCACAATGTTTACTTGTATCCGTCTGCTATCCTTTGTTAACTTAACTAAATGTCTCACATCCCTTCATTCAATCATGATAAATGTCAACATTTTATTTTTCAATACAAAACTGCTCGATGCTCAATATTGACATTCATAATTTTCTTGTTTTACTTTCTGTAAAGGATCCTCTTGAAGGAGGATTTATCACAAGTCATTATAATGAAGAATTTATCTCATATTTCTTTGCAATTTTTAACTGGTATTGAATCGCGGAGGGAGGGAGGGATGGATGGATGTATAAAACGTTGATACCTGATGATGATAAGAAAAATATGGTTGAATTTAAAGAGCAACTAATGTGAAAACCCAACTTTCCTGAATCACATATATTTCAAATATTAAAGTCTTTCTCTCCAAGATGCAATAAGTCTCTCATCATGACCATGTTCTGACGTTTTTACTGTATAAAGTTCTTCCCCGTCTTAAATCACGGCAAACGAGAGGTTACAAGGGTGAAGCCCATTATGATGCAATAATGCTATCACTCCTCCTCCAGCCAGCTGTAATCACACCTGCTTTGTTTAAACAACGAGTCACTTGAAGTTGGAGACAAACCTAGAAAACAATCACAGCAGAGTGGGTGTGTTTATGCTAAAAACTATTTAATCTCCAGAAAAAAAGTGGGCGGGGATTAAGCACATTTTCTAATATGAATATTTCAATGAAAAGAGAGTTTTGTACAGACAGACACAAACTGATGAGTACAATAAAGGTCCAACATCTATTTAAGACACTTTAATTATTATTTGTCCTTTAAGTTAATAGCTATGACTTTTACTGACAAAAAATTGCTTTTCGGCATTCCATGTTTTCTTTTCTGTCTGTAAATCTCCTGCATGTCTGTGGTCTTCAGAGCAGTCGTCTGGCCTGTGACAGCAGTGCCTCCGCTGGAGATGCAGAGCAGCTCAGAGTTCTTTGCTCCAAAGATCCTCTCTACGAGCTTTCGGAGCAGGAGAAGGATTTTTTGTGGAGACACAGGTGAGACAAAGTCAATCCTTGAGGAGAGTGACAGCTAGTGGACTCTCTTAATCTCACCCGGGTTCTACTTTATCTACAGATACTACTGTGTCAACATCCCAGAGTCACTTCCTAAACTTCTTCAGGCAGTGAAATGGAATTCGCGAGATGAAGTATCTCAGGTCCGCTTACTTGATGAATTACAGGAAGTTTCACCTGAAAAACACCTCATTGACAGTGAACCTGTCTGTTCCAGATGTACTGTTTATTAAAGGAGTGGCCATTGATGGAACCTGAATCTGCTCTGGAGTTGTTGGACTGCAACTTCCCTGACCCCTCGGTTCGTGAGTTCGCCCTGCGCTGTTTGGTTCAAGGCCTGACCGACGACAAGCTGTCGCAGTACCTGCTGCAACTCGTCCAGGTACTTGAAAACGCATCTGTGATGCAACAGTATTTTCACCATCTTGAGTGGATTATTAACTAAGATGATGCCGTTTCTACATTTCCAGGTGCTGAAGTATGAGATGTACCTTGACAACCCTCTGGCCCGGTTCCTCATCAAGAAAGCTCTGACAAATCAGAGGATAGGACACTTCTTCTTCTGGCACCTCAAGTAACCACCGCACCATATGCCAGTGCAGAGAAACGTAATGGCTGATATCACCATCTATGTATATTCACTTTTCAACAGGTCAGAGATGCACAATAAGACTGTGTACCGACGCTTCGGTCTGCTGCTTGAGGCTTTCTGCAGAGCATGTGGCATGTACCTGAAGCACCTGAACAGACAGGTAAGTACTGACACATCACAACACATTTGGTTTTGTAAAGAAATGGAAAAGAAACAAAATGGAAACGCACAGAGAATAAACATTATTGAAATTACAATGTTCAAACACTAGGGGGAGCCAGAAACACTATTTAAAGTTCTAAGGTTTAGGCCTTTAATGTTGTTTGTACTCCTTTTTTTTAACTAGCTACTGATACACACTTAACATTGTCGTGTTGCCCACTTATTACTTAGCCTCCCAAAATGAAAGCATGTTTATTAGTGGTTTTGAAAACACAACACGACAACATCATAGTAAGGAATGAAATAAAGTAAGATATATAAAATAAAATAAGAGGCTGATAAATTAAATTAAATTAAATTAAATTAAATTTTCCTGAGGGGAGCAGTTCAAACAGCAGGTGTCCAAGATTCAGAGACCATATATTAGAACTTAGACACTCTTTCGAGAAAACCTTGGCCCTGAACTCGAATCCATCATGTTATCCAACGCATCACAAGGAATCACGATGCACCTGAAGGCACCAGTGGGTTAGCTTGGAGTGGAGAACGTCAAAATGTTTGTGTGCAGGTGGAGGCGATGGATAAACTAGTGAACCTGACAGACACACTGAAGCAAGAAAAGAAGGATGAGACACAGAAGGTGGAAATGAACACAAAACTGTACATGTTGTCATATTTGATTTTGTTCTGATCGGCTCACAGACTCAGATGAAGTTCCTGGTGGAACACATGTCTCGACCAGACTACATGGAAGCGCTCCAGGGTTTTGTGTCACCCCTGAACCCAGTGCACCAGCTGGGGAACCTCAGGTGATAAATAAAGAATACATTTAAATTTCTTTCCTTAGTTTCATTCACTTTTTAATATTTATTATTTATATGGGTCTTTGGTTTGCATTTTGGGCAATGTTAGTCATTTTTTTGTATTGATTTATGATGCCTTGTATTTTTCCTTTTAAGATGAACATGAGATCTTATCTTTTCTGGAAGGAGAATCCTCGTCACTGTTTTCTCTTTCACTGTTGATATGCTTCTTTGGTCAGAAACCTTGTGTAATTCCTGCTTACTAGCGAAGTACGATCTACTTGGTTGAGTTACAATCTGAAACTTGAGAATCCAAAGATCAAGACAAGAAGAGCACGTTGTATTTTCAGAGCAAATGGTTAATAGTATTATATCATTTTATTTAAAATACACTCTTCCCTTCCCTCAAATGTTCTTAGGCCCCTCTAGCGCCCCTGGCGGCTCGCACTCTTTATTACTGGTATTATTTATATAAAATTGGCATTATTGAGTTTGACATCCCTGACTTATTATTGATAAACGACATAAACATTTTATACTTTGTCTAACTGGAGGCGTATGTTGGCAGGCTCGAGGAGTGCAGAATCATGTCTTCGGCGAAGCGCCCCCTGTGGTTAAACTGGGAGAATCCTGACATCATGTCTGAGCTGCTTTTTGCCAACAATGAGATTATCTTTAAGAACGGTGACGGTGGGTATATTGTTCGATCCTCCCTTAAAATAAGTTTGAGATTGATTTGTTCTTATGTGGTTTTAGACCTGCGGCAGGACATGCTGACACTGCAGATCATAAAGATCATGGAGAACATCTGGCAGAACCAGGGTCTGGACCTACGGTTAGATCAGGAGTCCTGTCCATAGTTTATCTGGTCTGTCGTGTGTTGTTGGTTTTACTACTGTGAGTCTCTGTTTGTGATCTTCAGCATGTTGCCGTACGGGTGTCTGTCCATTGGAGACTGCGTGGGTCTCATCGAGGTGGTAAAGAACAGTTTCACCATCATGCAAATTCAGTGCAAAGGTGGTCTCAAGGGGGCGCTGCAGTTCAACTCCAACACGCTGCACCACTGGATCAAGGACAAGAACCGAGGGGAGGCGTCAGTATCCAAAGTCTGCCCGTCCACCGCGAATCTTTCTGTCCGTCTGACTCCGGGCGTGTCTGTCTCGTAGGTACGACCGGGCCATTGACCTGTTCACCCGTTCATGTGCAGGTTACTGTGTGGCCACGTTCATTCTGGGCATCGGTGACCGGCACAACTCCAACATCATGGTGAAGGAGAACGGCCAGCTGTTTCACATTGACTTTGGTCACTTTCTGGATCACAAAAAGAAGAAGTTTGGCTACAAGCGGGAACGAGTCCCCTTTGTGCTGACTCAGGACTTCCTGATCGTCATTAGCAAGGGAGTGCAGGAGTCCACGAAAACCAAAGAGTTTGAAAGGTGGTCCTACTTGGCTTGCCTCTGCCTTGGAATGTACTTACTTACTCTAACGTTGCCACTTGTCTCGGTGTAGGTTTCAGGAGATGTGCTACAAGGCGTATCTGGCGATCCGACAGCACGCCAGCCTCTTCATAAACCTCTTCTCCCTGCTGCTGGGCTGTGGGATGCCAGAACTGCAAAGCTTTGACGATATAGCATATCTGAGGAAGACACTTGCACTGGGTAAGACCTCGAGTGATCCACATGTTTCTCTCTCCTTCTTATCCCCATGTTTAATGTTTATCACCAGCTTTCATGGACGGCTTGAATATTTTTAAATCAGTGCATTTGCAACTAGTGATGGTTTGATGAAGCTTGACAAAGCAGTGTCCGTTTTTTTGGAGCTCAGGAGGAGGTTCAATTGAATAGCTTTTAGAGTTATAGGCAAAGATGTCCATCAATTTTAATGTAGCGACTGGAGCTCAGTGGTCTGTTTTCATCTTTGTCCAAAAAGATACGTAAACCATTTAAATATAAAGAATAACAAGCAATGCATACAGGAAGTACTCAAGGTAAATATCGCAAGCGTTACCAGTGTACACAGTATAGACCTTGAGTACTTCCTGTCTGTACTGCTTGTTATTCGTTAAACCGCTAAAAACAAGCTTAAAATCTATACTTGTTGTTATAATGGACTCACAAAAGGAACAGATTACAGGGCCTGGAGGTCATATTCTGTTTTTCAAGATGAGTTTACACCTCCTGATACTAGGGTTGTGTTTTGTGAAGAATCTCACAACACAATATGTATAACAATAAAGGCAACGATATATTGTCATACTGCAAGAATAAGGATATATTTGTAGTATTGTCCAAGTACCTGACTCTGGTGTTGCAGAATTTACAGACCACATGACTCTTTCTCTACCTGTTTCATTTGTTTTGAAAGCAAAATATGTCCAAACATCAATTTTAAAAGCAGCTGGAGTCGACTGTATCGCCCGTTACACTCGCAGAATTTCATTTTTTCTTTACTGTAGAGGATATGACTGCTGCCATCTAGCAGACGGAAGTTTAATTGCAACACAAAATAAACAAACTTCGTAATTATTTGCATGTTAATTGTAAATTATTAATTAATATGTATACATTAAATCAATACACTGTACTGTTTAATATTGATACAGTATTGTGTGGAACAAATATTCCAATAGTTTATCAATAACTATGACAACTGCTAAGTGATGGTCAGTGATGGGCTGACGATGCTTCACTGTCCTATTTATTGTAGGTCAGTAGGTGGCGCCCTCAGTTTACAAATGAGGTTCAAGTAGACTAACTGTACAAAGCAGTATTTTACAGAGCCAGCATGTGTACTTTGAAAATAAGAACCCAGTCTTTAATGAAGCTTCATCAATCCATCACCAATGATAACTTAATGATTTTGGTTATGATAAAACCCTGATTGAGGGTATTTTGTAAGTGTTTTTGGGGTGAAATAAGACAATATTCTGGCTTCAGGTTGTATATTAAGTTGAGGGTATTTAAGTGTTGTTATAACTGTGTGTCCATTTCTCTCTCATGTGTTTGTGTGTCTTTGCTTAATCATGATTTTGTGTGTCTGTGCTCCAGAAAAGAGCCAACAAGAGGCTTTGGAATATTTTACAAAGCAGATGAATGACGCTCACCACGGTGGCTGGAGTACAAAGATGGACTGGATCTTTCACACCATAAGACACATGCCTAACGACCACTAAGACGTACAAAGAGACGCACAAACATGGTATCTGCGAAGGACGGGGCTGGTGGAATGTTTGTAATGGCAATGTAAATCTCAGGGTTAGGAGTCGTGGGGCGGGGGGGCGGCGCGGGTGATGAGGATCCCAAAGTTGCAATGATGATGTCATAATTGTCTTCCAGGATTTAAAACAAACCAGTAACAGCTTAGGTTTTTGTAGAATTGAAGTCTCTTTTAATTGGAAACCAGCCGACTGTGATGCTGTTGAAGCAATAAATACAATCAGAGGACGGATCATTGGAGTCGACAATCAGAGGCCTGCGATTTGGACACATCCGGTAGCACAAACCATAGTATTATTTACTTCCCAGGGCCTTATTGTATCAGAAGAAGATTTTTTATAGATAAAAAAAAATAAATCACATCTTCTTGTAGCCCTCTTTTACTCTATAGCTCTGAGTGGAAAAAGTAGTTTTGTGTTGAGTAGTTCAAAATCTAAATGGTTTAAGTTAATGCAACTATTATTAACAACAATTACTTCTGTAATTAAACGTGTTCTTCTCTCACTAATGTCTTTATTTCCATTACCGCTCAGTATTTGTCGCTGTAAGCACATATATATGTTCATTATGTTATGTTGCGTGAAATTATTTTATTACTGAGGATGAAAACAACCACATAGTTTCTGCCTCAATTTGTCATAAAAAAAATGTGTCTGAATCCGAAACATGAAAATAAACAAACGCCGTCGTCTTAAACTAAAAATGCACAATCACATTTATTATATTATCATAAGAAGGCAATGTTTGTCTATTGTTGTTGGGTATAGGATTGTCAAAAATGACAAGAGCAGCTTTGTTTTCTTGTAACAACAGTTTCTTTTAAATATTATATCATATTCTATTATATATAAATCCACCCCAAAATTAAGAAATTCAATTGAACTATGGATTAATCTATCTGTCTAGACTAGATAGTTCTCAATCGAGTAGTTACTCATGTGACTAACACACAGAAAAGAAACATGGAATTCCTAAAAGCACATTTTTTGCTCAATACAATCTCATATTTATTAATATTAGAAGTCGCTATTACAACGTCTAGATATCTCTTAAATTAAACTCTTGTATTTTTCTTCCTACGTTATATTCAAACATATGAACCTTTGGTTGTACCAGACGTTTAAAAAAAAACAGGCTGCTATAATCTGTAGAGAAAGATCATTTTATGGACAATTTATACTTAGCTATCTAAAAGGATTCACACATTTTCTCTTGCAACTTTACTTCTTGCTTGTGTGTGTTAAAAGAGACGAGGACTGTGCTACAAAAGTCACACAAATCTTTACTGAAAGTAGCCAGAATTACAACAAATGTATTATCTGTTTGTACTGTGAATGTTTTTGTTGCTGTTCTTTATCACAGTTGAAGGATTCCATCGCTATGTAAAAAACAAAGTGTCTTTGATTTGAAAAAAAAATCTACAAGAAAATCCTTCCACTTCAGACGTAGCATCGATCGGATTTACAAAATGTAGCTTTCAACGTTTCTTCTTCTCACCTGGACCGGAATGGATCAAGATGTATTTTCTATTTATTAAGGGGTTTACAATCATAAATTCATTTTTAAACTGACTGAAATCTTTAAATATTAAAGTATTTTCCTTGAACCAAATTATTATCGTTTAACATTTCAGCGGCTCCAAACAAATGTACGGCTGATGACAATTGTGCTCCACGGAAACAATGCATTGTGGGTCCGCACCCCTTAATGTGGAAGGTTATGTTATTTAATTCTCTACTCAGGGCAAAAGTTCATGTCTGTGCTCTGGCCGTGCACCTGCTGCATGGTGTGTTTTCATTCGTTGATGTGCGACATTCTTACCTGTTACTGTTGTGAAGTGTGTAGTGGGTGTTTTGATTGATTGACTGAAGGCTGCCAGTTTTACAGTATTGTTTGTATTCTTTTATGACTGAAATGTTTGGAGATGTTGACACAGAATTACAGACCCAGAGCGGAACGATGTATTCTGCGATCAAACTTGACCAGAGGTCACTTGTTTGATGTTTTTCAAGGCTGTCCGAGCCAAAAAGGACAAAAACTGTTTCTGCCACTGTTGTATGAACTGTCTCGGTTTGACTATAAAATAAAAGCACTTACAAATGACAAAAGATTGTCTTTAATGTAGATAAGATGTATTTAATGCCAGAGAAAAGCAAAGAGTGTAGTTAAGATGTGTCCTGGAATTTATGTTTTAAAAAGGAAATTAATATGTGTTTGTATAGGTATATATTCATTAACTTAAATGCAGAACAAGCCCTTTTTGTTGGATTTGTTGTGAAGTAAGTAAGTAAGTTATAGTTATTTGTAAAGCGCGAGGAAGATAGTTCCAAAGCTTAGGAGCCTCAGTCTGGAAGGATTTCTCTCCTCAGAGCCCGAGCGGGGGTGTAAGGCTGGATCAGAGTCAGCTTCTTCTTGTCAAGACATGTTAGCAACGTTTAGGTGAAAGAAAAGAGATGAAAAGGCCGACAACTTCATCAATTTAAAAGGTTTTGCTCAAAGAGTGTAAGAATGGATGTTATGCTTTCTTAATTCTCACAATGAACGTCCCATTGAAATCTCAAATATTGTCTGAGA
The DNA here is from genome assembly GCF_982586985.1 of Callionymus lyra. NCBI lineage: Eukaryota > Metazoa > Chordata > Actinopteri > Syngnathiformes > Callionymidae > Callionymus > Callionymus lyra. The sequence goes on along the minus strand of NC_141821.1, from coordinate 22,598,243 downwards.
CGTAAAGTTTCCGAGTATTGAACATAAAGATGCTGTCGCGCAACAGTGATTTACAGACGACGAGTCATCTTGATTAACATTAGCTGAATTAAAATCACATATTTCATTTATATTCAACTTTGAAGATGCTCACAAAATAACTTCACTCAGTCTGTTTTTTTTTTACCTTTCTTGAAAATAAAAAATAAAATAAGTTATTGTTCAGTAAAACAATGAAATTAAAGGGATTAAGCCTGTACCATTGCTTAAAGCTTCTGCATTAAGGTGTATATTGTCGAGAATCTTTAAATATGATACATATGAGGAAAACAACGATATATTTGTAGTACTAACTTACGGACCGCATTACTCTTGACGAAGTTGTAGCTGCTTTCATTTGTTTGAAGCCAATATATGTCCAAACATCAGCTTTAAAAGCTGCTGGAGTTGATTGTATCCTCTCATCCTCAGTCAACACCTGGATCTTAGTTATTTAGCTCTGGAGGATGTAATGATAGCTACCAGCAAATTGTATTGCAACACTTAAATGAACAAAACACTGAATATTTCAATTTGTATTGTAATAACAAATATTATTTCATTTTGCAACCCAATTAAAATGTTAATAAAAGAACTGAAAAAAAAAATACATGTGCTGTTGAACATTGATGTGTTATTGTGGGTCATTACTCCCATAGTCTGCATGACGAGGATTTGTGAACGTCAATAGAAGGAAACATGTTTTTGTCAACACTAGAATGAAAAGACCGTAATTCTTCGTTCTAACGATGGAAGAAGACAATGCAAAGGTTGAATTTTCCTCCGTTGTTCATTTTATTAAAAAAGTTTCTACTGTAACAGTGAACCAGAAAAAAAATAGAGTAAGAAAACAAGAACCAACAAAAAACAATACGATATAAATGAAGGGTAGGTGACGCCCATGGAAAACACACATGATGATGATAAGGGGGTGGGAGGGAGGGAGTAGACGCAAGGGGAACAATATCAACAGTGAAGGCAGGTTTTTCTAGTATTCTTGGGCTTCAGACGCTTGAACATCTTGTGAACACTGGCACACACATACACATTACTCAAAGGCAAAGAAAAAAATGAATTCAGTCAATACAATGTGTGTGTTGTTTGTCCACTTGAACGAAGAGGTAAGAACTCTTAAGTGGGTAAATAAAAAAAACAGACGTACGGTTTGTTACTGGACGTTGAGGTAACCCCAACATGAAGTGCACTGATCAACAACTGACAGTTAAAAAGGGAGCCGTATTAGAATATCACCACCAACCTAACCTTGGGTGTCAAAACTGGCTTCCAGTTTTGATTTTGAGGCGATAAAATAAGTCGATATTTTTTTTCTTGGGGAAAAAAAACAAACAAACATGTTTTAAGACAGTGTAGCCGTACAGCGCTGCAGTCTTTAGAAAACACAAATCGCTGACGGTTGATATTTAAACGGTTGCGACAGGAGCCACTGATATGAACGTTAAAATCTTGCTGCAATACTAAAAATTGCTGAGCCAGCTGCTACTGACAGCATGGACGTCACCGTGGCGACCCCTCAGGTGAGCGACGGGGTCGCTCTCTAGAGTCGGCCAGTTGGAAGAGTGGAAACATTGAGTTAAAAACTGTCTGACCACACACACACAAACACACATGCGCTCGCACCTCGCACCCAAACGCACTCAACAATCGGCAACTCTTCCTCTCTACTCGTCGTCGTCATCGTCGTCTTCCTCCTCGCCGTCTTCCTCGCCATCCTCCTCCTCCTCCCCCCCGCCGCCGCCGCCACCACCACCACCGCCACCACCACCGCCCTGAGTTGATGAGCTGGGGTTCCTGGCAAAAGTGCCGCCGCCACGATACGCCACCATGTCCTGCAGCAGAGCGAACACGTTATTTACTGCCGTGTCATCACTTTACACAAATATTACGGTCTAGTGTAGAGTGGTCCAAATGTGTATCAGCTAGAGGTGGTAATACGACACAATGTATTGCAATACCGTTCGAAAAAATATTGGTAGTATTGTCAGAGTGATAAATTATTTTAGTTTTTTTTAACCCAAACTATGTCCAAGTCGAGTGTATCCCCTCGTCCTCAGTCATTGCCGGGATTTCTGTTCTCTGCAGATGGCGTGATAACTGCTGCCATCTAGTGACCGGAGGTTTAATTGCAGCACAAAAACGAACAAAATCCATAAATATTTGCAAGCGATTAAAATTATGAAAAAGTAAAAATTAAATTGGTTTATTCAACTAAGACTTAACATAAATATGATAAGAACTCAAGAGCGTGATTTGATTACAAAATCAAAATTGATCAACATCAACTGGCACCACTTAAGGATGTATAAATTGGTCTTAAATTGTGTTGTCTTAAAAAAAAACATGCTACTGCTGTGGATTTCCATTTGCTGGAACTCATGCATTTCAACGTCTTCATTGTGTGACTTCTCAACTTGATCCCTCCATCATGAAGTTCAGGGAGTCTTTGCTCCGAGAGTTGGTGCCAGAAAACTTCCTATACTTGTCAGGAATATTCTTATCCTTCTTTGAGGTCACATTGAACATCCAGGTGGAGAAATTAACTGCTCCCCCTCCACACTTTCACCGGGTTCTTGACCTGCCATCACTTCCATCTAAACTACCCGATGCACCGTCCTATAGCAATCTTTCCTCCTCTTAATTTGAAGTTGACTCAATTGAAAGTGACAACAAATGACTGATTCCGGTCTGTTACACAGGACCTAATACCATTTTTCTCCTAGTTCCTCTGCCCTCAAATTGGACAAAATAACAATAAGCCTTTTGAGTTTCACGAGTACAAGTCTTTTTCTCTCCATCTGCCTCGGGATGAACTCCATCAACAGACTCTCTGTATCTGTTCAGGACCAGGTTTTTTTTTTTTTTGACCTTTCGACGTGACAATGGAGGAGGTCGGTGAGAAACGTCTTAGGATGAGTTTTAAAGACCCTGCAGAAGTGGTTCATGCCAAAAAGAGCACCAGAGGTCTCTTGTTTTGAAAGGGATGAGCGATGGAGGTCAGAGGAAGTGACAGTGAGTCTTAGGGCTCTGAGGAAAAATATGACGTCTCCCATTTAGTTGAGCACTCGAACACTTTTAGGATCAAGTGTCTTGCTCAGGGGCACAATGACGACAAACCGGTCAGGAGCTGGGATCGTCCCGGCAATCAGTTTCCATCATAATTCACGTTTGAGTCTCTTAAGAGATCGCGTCCGTGCGCACAAGGCTTCAAGTGTAACCAAAAGACTATTAAACAACCTTAACCTTGTTCTTACCCGGTCGTATTTCTCCCTGAGCTTCTGTGCCTTCTCTTCGTACGGCAGCTTCTCGGACTGGGTCAACTTGCTCCACATCTCACCCAGCTTCTTGGCACAGTCGCCTATAGACAGACCAGGGAACTGCTGCTTCACGCTGGGACGGTACTCACTGCAGAAAACAAAGAACGCAGACCTGCGGGCACACGAACAGGGTCAGGGATCAGCGTCAGCTGGATGGGTAGATGTGCAGCAGAGCAACAAAAGGGACACATACGGAGGTCTTTTGGGCGCATTCGGATCTTTCCTTTTGCGGCCCCTCTTTCCAAATCCTTTGGGGGGTACATAGTCCCTCATCTCTCTGTTGTAGCGAACCTTGTCTTGTTTCGCCATGTCCTCGAAACACTTCTTGTCGGTGGGAGTTAGACCCTTAAGGAGACAAGCAAACGTTTACTCACTAATCCGAAACACAAATGACGAGACCACCCATGTTTTCTTCAAACAATTAGTTGAAGAAAACGTGGCGCTATAATCAATTGTTCCACGTCATGCTCCTTCACAGTACCTTCCATCTCTCTGAACACTTCTTGGAGAACTCTGCAAAGTTGACGGACTGTTCAGGATGTTTCTTGCGGTGTTCCTCTCGACACGTCTGAACGAAGAAGGCGTACGCTGACGTTTTCCCCTTCGGCTTGTTCACGTCTTTGCGCATCATACTGGCGGCTTCGTGGGAACATAGTAAGAGAGAGAGAGAAAATATGAATATACTTGATTCATGTCATGTTAATCCAAGTCAGTCAGTGCACACGTTATTGCAGGAATTTAATGTTGGGATCCTGAACAAATGTATTTTTTTTAACCACTTAGATCTGCCATGGAATATTTTGATTATCAAATATTTTACTGAAAAAGCAATTGATTTTTTTTTAGAACCATTTAAAAAACATATATATATACAAACGAAAATGAAATGTCATACTGAATATATATATAACCTACTATTTTTTAAGGATTAACACAAGGCATTGGTAGAGAAAAGGGTTACTAACGTCAACTTAACTATTGTTTATTTTTGTTTTGGGGGATTTTAATACTTTAATAAAGTAAAAAGTTTTATATGCAAAAAAAATAAAATAAATTAAATGTTCCTAAATTTGAAAACTGCTCGGCTCACCTTTTTCTATTATTATTATTATTATTATTATAATATCACACGTTGAGCTAAACAGCTTTTAAGCCACATTCATCCCCATAGTAATTAACTAGCCAGACACGCATCAGTAGTAAACTGAAAACAGGTTAGAAGTCAAAAACACTCTGTGCAGATGGTTGTGATTTAACATTAAATCCATGATTACTCAGATTAACAACAAGTCTTGTTTAAAAAAACAAATAAACTATTTTCAGATTTGAAACCAGAAATAAACCTTAAAGTTTTCACATTTTAAGCCAATTTTGTCCTATTTTTACAATCATGATTTTAATACCCATTGACACTTTTTAGTCCTAGTGTTGTCTCTGGGTCAAGGTGAACGACCTGAACTACTGTATAAGTATTTCTGGAAGCCAGGGAGGTCATTCACCTTGACCTTTTTTTTTTTAAAGGGCTTTGGGTCACATTGACCCTGAGAAAACTAGAGTCAGAAAATAAATGTTCAAATTGTAACTCTTCATTAAGAATTTAAGGAAGCAAGTCATTTTTATTTATATAGCGCTTTTCCAGACCAGGGTCACAAAGCGCTTAAACAATCAAAACAATATTCAATAAAACATATACTTTAAAGGTCAAGATAAAACTGATAACACGACAGGAGTCCAGAAAATCAAGGAAAAGCCTGAACAAATAAAAACGTCTTAAGATCCTTCAAGGAATCTAGTGATCAATGTTACCCGTTATAATTGTTAGAAAACCGCAGAAAAAAGACATTTCGCACAATTCTTAGAAAGTAGAACATCAACACATAAGTCCCTGAATAGTCGGTAAAAATGTGTGGAATAGAAAGGCTACTATAAAAAAAGGGAAAGGTCAAAGGTCATGGACAGGCCACCAGGAGCTCAGGGCTACAGCAGCTGTTTGTGCAAAACAAAGGCTTGTAAATGTACACACTTGTGTTTTTTCCTCAAACGACATCTTTTTTTTAAAAAAATATTTTTTAAACATTTTCGGAAAAACAAAATAATGTTTTTCCCAAAGACACAATGTCTATTTAATTTAATTGATAAACAGTGGTCGACACTGTCACCGTGGATATAACCGGGACATTCCAGTTTTTTTTTTTCTCCCCCCATCAAAACACTTAATATGGCTGCTTGGGGAAACAACAAAGAGAAAAAAGATGGGATCCATTTTAGCTGGCAGATCTCAGGGCCTACTACCAAAAAAGCTCGCCCCCCACCAGATCCACGCCGCGGGTTTGACAGCCGCGGGTCTCGTGGACGTGGACCGCGGGAGGGTGACGCGCTCGCCCCGCAGACCAGCGTGGATGCTGCTGCTGCATTACTGCGAGGCGGACGGGACGATCCAGAACAATGGAAACACCATTTGCTTCCCGCCCTCTGCAGCGCCAACACTCCCCACCTCCCTCCTCCTCCTCCATCCGCAGGTTGACGGCGAGAAAGCGTCAAAAAAACACGTTTATTCCCGCGGACACAATAGAAAGCGACGAACAAGAGAAACCAATGTAAAAAAAAGATACGCGTTTTTGACGACGGGGCTCCGACTATAACACGGTGAAGCTCGGTAGTTCCAATGGCACGGGACTAGACTAATTCCCGTTATTCACAAAAAAACTCCAACTGCGCTGTTTCTTAACAATCAAGTTCTTCTCTTAGTGACTGGATTCCAACCGATTCAATGTCATCATTATAAAAAATAAAAAAAGCCCACAAAGAGCCACCATTTTATTTTTTTTGTCTCTAAACAAACATAAAATAAAAGCCGTGGAGCAGGAGCTCCGTCACTGAGACAGAGAGCAGGCCTATGACACAGTCGTGTACTCACTTGTCAGAGGGCCTGCTTTACAGGCTGGTGCAGACTTGGGAACAAGAATCGCAATTTGTTTGTTTTTTTTAAAGGAAATTCACTGAATTGTTGTTGTTTAGAGACGCAGGCAGAGACTGCAGCCGTTGGTTCACTTTCAAACTAGGTCGAGCTCGAACCGGGAACCGCCTCCCCGGAAACGCCCCCTTTGAGGGTTTTCTATTCAGTGGGCGGGGCAGGGGGGCGGGGAAGGCTCAGGAGGAGTGAGAGCTGATTGGCTCGAAGCGTTGTCCGTCAAACCGTGCCAATGGATGCATCACAGGCGCCGCTGTTTTTAACGTGAGATCAACTCAACAACAATTCATTAGTTGCGCTCAAAATAATAGATCATTTATAGGATACACAATAATATTGATTACAAATATTAGTTATAGATTTTTATCTAAAAGTTATTTTTATCTCTTTCATTATTGATTTTTACAGACGGATGGCTTTGTCTTTTGATCAATTATGAAAAAAACAAACACTATACTTACAAATCTTGAACCTTATTGTTCATACTGACAGAAACATCAAGACGTTTCTATTTGTTCAGGCTTTTCCTTGATTTTGTGGAACTCCTGTTGTGTTATCAGTTTTATCTTGACCTTTAAAGTATATACTTTATTGAATATTGTTTTGATTGTTTAAGTGCTTTGTGACCCTGGTCTGGAAAAGCGCTATATAAATAAAAATTACTTACTATTGTTGGATGCATCAGGGACAACAGCGAAGACGAGTACAGGAGTCTAAAACTTGACTTTGTGGACTGGAGTGATAGGAACCACTTGCAGCTGTACACCTCAAAGATAAAGGAGCTGGTCTTGGACTTTAGGAGGTCCAAGAAAAAGCCACGTCCAGTGTCCTTCAGAGGTGACGAGGTGGAGATAGTTGACAACTATAAGTACCTCGGTGTGTGGCTGGACAGTAAACTGGTCCTGCAACACAGACCATGTATATAAGAAAGTTCAGAGTAGACTGTGCTTTCTGAGGAGGCTTCGATCATTTAACATCTGCAGGAAGCTCCTCTGCATGTTCTACCAGTCTGTGGTGGCCAGTGTCCTGTTTTATGCTGTGTGTTGGGGTGGAAATGTGTCCAAGAGGAGTGTCAACAGGTTGATCAGAAAGGCTGGCTCTGTGGTTGAATCTGGACTCACTGGTGACAGTTGCTGAGAGGAGATCACTGGACAAATGGATGACAGTCATCCTCTCAACACGGTCATCAGTGAGCAGAGAAGCAGGAATGCTCCTCTTGATGCAACGCTAATTGTCAGGGTGCGGAAGGAAACCCAGGCGCAGAAAGTGTCTGATTGTCAAACTTGACAGATTTATTAGCAGCAGGCAGAGAGATCGTCACAGGTAGTCCAGGAAAATATACATCCGACAGGTACGATATCCAGAAAAACAGGTCAAGGGCACAGGCAGGCAGAAAAACAATAAGACGTACCAGGGGTCAAAACCGGGAAAGTGAAACAATCTAGAATTGGGAGTCTAAAACGTGAAACACGAACTAGACGAACACAGGATAACAAGTGTGACGAACCGACAAAGACTGAGGGAGAGTGAGCAGAATATGAAGACTGCCAGCAATCACTGGCAGCTGCAGAACGGGAAAAGCAAGACAGGTGGAGACAATAACAATCAGCAGGAGGAGGGACTGGAAAGGAAACTCAGACACAGAAGGGAGCAGGTTTCAAAATAAAAACAGGAAACACCAAGAAAGACACACGAGACATAACACTAATAGACTCAGGGACTCTTTCATTCCTCGTGCTATTAGATATAATTCTGAGTTTGGGGGCAGAAGTGGAGAAAAGTACCTTGACATTCTATTCTATGTTAATCTTTGTATCCTTTGTTTTTTATCTTCAAATTTGGATTGTGTCATCTTGCACTTTCTTTTTATAGAAACTTTGTACTTGTTCTTGTTTTTTATGAATCTATACTCTATACTATGTGTTGCTGTGAGCTGGAAAAACAATTTCCCAAAGGAGCCCTCCAGAGGGATCAATAAAGCTTTATCTATCTATGCATACTTATTTTAATTGATTATATTTTGCAATTTTGAGCTGCTGTGACCATGTCCTCTACCCACTGTGGGATTAACAAAGTTATCTTATCTTATCTTATCTAAACTCATTAGTGTCTACAGAGCTTGATCCTTATTCCTAACTCTAAATGGTTTATTACTAACATAACATACTCATTTTCATCTTATCTCTGTTTTCTGAATTGTAGAAGGAGTGAGATTGGTCATCCAGGGAGATCAAACTAGAAGGATTAAAATTAGACAGTGGGAAATCAAAACTCTGTCGTCATCGTCGAGCGACAATGTATGACAGAACAGGCAGCGTCAAGGCAGGTTCAGTCATCACCGGGGCTGAGGTAGTTAAGTCAGGTCCACGCGGAATTTCTCAGGATTTTACCCAAATATTTCACTGATGTATGCAAATATAGATCTGTAATTCATACTGACTTTATAAGCCATACGTTTTGTGGCGTTAAAGCTATCAAAATACATAGAAAACGTTTGAATAGGTGATCAAAATTATCAACCTTTACTTCTTTTTTTATATATATTTTTTAACAATTTTCAATTTCTTAATAATGATATACTAGTAACGTGCGCATATAATAACGATCACAATATAACCTGCAATAAAAAAAAACGTAAGATTGTTTTGCTTTAGACACATTTGCAATTAATTAAAATAAATAAAAAACGGGCGGAGGGCAATAACTCCTTCATCCTCTAGATGGCAGTCAAATGCACCAGCCAATGTGTGCCTTCACGCAAAGAAAAAGAACATGATCACGTGATGTTATGAGTTTGCAGGACAGCGTAGTTGCTGTCACTTTCTTTTTTGGTTCAGTAGTTTTTTTAATTCATATAAATATAGTTTTTAATACGGCTTGGTTTGTAGGAAGCAGATTCAGAAATGAAGTTGCTGCAGTTGCTGCAGAATCATTTTCCAGCCGCCAGTGAAGCTGTGAGTTTTGTTAACCAATGACTAAGTTTATGTTAGTACAGATGAGCAGTATGTGATTTATGAAAACATGTCGGTCAACCTGCGGTGTGTTTATAGAGTGTTTCTTGCTCTTGTTATTTTCAGGAGACGACCTGGTTGAAAGACGTTTATACTTTCATGAAAGAACGAGTGTGTCCTGCGTCACATGGTCCCGCGCTTTTCGTCAGAGAGTCAGGTGAGTTGTACATTATGAAGAGACTTTGATGGAAAATACTGAATGAATGGTTATAAAAAATACATTCAGGTGAGTTGTACATTATGAAGAGACTTTGATGGAAAATACTGAATGAATGGTTATAAAAAATACACAACGTTCTGATGATCTTTTTATGTGTACATTCACAAATTTCAACTTTATCTTTTAATGTATTTCTACATTTTAATATTTTACTATTTGGCATTGTAATGCAAGGACTCGTACTTATAGTGTTTGTTTTTCTTTATTAGGCCAACTGTACCACAATTCCTATTATTATTTCTTATGATTATTATAATCATTTGGTGTCCTGTTGATGTTTTTGCTTGTGTTTTTTGGCTTTCACCTGTCTTTGATAAAACAGATGTGATTGGCATTATGTGTGTCAAAAAATATTGATACTCCTATACGTTATTTTATTTTGGAGGGTTTTTTATATCTATTAATTTTGTCTTTTATATCATATTTTTATTATATGGCAATATAACCTCAGGCCGATTGGTGCTGTCATTACATCCTCCTCAGCCAAAGGAACAATACATTCCTGCAAGATCCTGATGGTGACTGAGAACAAGAGGATACAGTCGACTCAAGCGGCTTTTAAAGCTGATGTTTGGACATATTTTGCTTTCAAAACAAATTAAACCAGTTACCACTTTGTCAAGAGTCATGTGGTCTGTAAATTCTGCAACACTAAAGTCACATTCTTGACAATACTACAAATATATCCTACAGTATCACAATATTTTGTATTGTATCCCCTGTATTGTGGTACGTATCGTATCGCTAAATTATTGCTAATACAAAACCATAATTGTTGTTGCCTGTGTCTTTGACCCTACAGTTGGTTCACAAGTGGAAGATGTGTCCGAAGACTCTAATCTGCAGGTTGACGAACATGCCTTCGACCTGACTCTGAGTATGGTGAAGAAGGTGCAGGAGCTCAGGTGTTCCACAAATGCAGTATTGCTCAATTACAGGTACCTACGCGGCTATAGACTAACCAGTCATGGTGATATGATTCTAAGAATCTTCAAATTGTATCCATTTGTTTTTAAACTACCTCTGACTTTTGTCCTCAGGCTCGTGTCAGCGACTGAGCTGCTTTCCCAGCAGCACCTGGCTTGTTTCAGTAACCTGACCTGGAGCACCAATCAGGAGCGAGCGTTCGCAAAAGGGGCAAAGGTCCATCAACCCAATCAGCAGGCGTTACCAAGGGTGAATCTGCTTCTGGTTGGCTGGTTACGGACAGAAGTAAATGGAGACTGGATGCTGACTGACGGGGGTGGAAATGTCAGATGTGAGGTAAGTTGTGGAGAGAAATAAGAACATCACTCACGTCCTAAAACTGTCTTGAATACTTCTCAGTGTCTGAGTCCATCTCCACTGTGGCGGTATCTTCCTGTCTTCTTGCCTCACTGGAATTACATACCCGCAACTTCTAAAGATGCAACAGATGGTTGCCTGGAACTCGTTGCTTCTCCAGTCCTGCTGACGGACTGTCCTTCAAATGTAACATTTTCCGCACCGTCTTCATGGTTTGAGTCTCACAGAGCCATCGGTGTTCGGGAGGCGTCGGAGATTCTGTCCAACAGGTGAGTTTCTAGCTTCTTTTGAGTCGGTTTGTCATTGAATTTGAATCAGTTTGTCTTTTACTTTCCAGGCCTCGAGGACAACAAATGTCTGTGTTTGGCAAAGTGTCCAGTATATCGTCTCTGCTGGTCATCGCAGGAACTTCCTTTTTCTGTTTCTCCTTGACGGACGACACAAAGACTCTGTCCGTTATCGTCAAGGTACGAACACACACACGCAAGCACGCACAATTATGTCTTTCTTAAGTTACTCTTGGACCTCTATTGCACTCATCAGTATGTGCCTGTTGTACAAAACTCTCCTTTCAAAGAAATTAGAAAAAAAGAAAATGTTAGCCCTGCCCTCTAAAAAACACTTTTTTTTCTGGATATGAAATCTTGTTTACCAAAACCACCCCCACTTTGCTGTGATTGGTCAAGCGTTTAGGTTTTTCACCGCACGTTGTCAAACCTGGACTCGTTGTATAAACAAAGTGGGGTGTGATTACAGCTGGAGTGAAGACCATTATTACGTCATAATAGAATCCACTCTCATAACCTCTCGTTCGCTCATATTTCAGACAGGGGAAAAAGTTCTAAAGTAGTAACTTTAAAACATCGTCATGATGAGGAACTTACATTTTCAAACGTTGAAGTCAGAAAAGTTGGGTTTTGACATTTGTTACCCTTTAAGTTTCAATGTGGTATCCTTCAAAATAAGAGACAGTAATCTAAAATAATGGGACTCAGCCTTTTAAAGTTGTGTCCTTCACAAACGCACACAAACACGTGAGGTGGCTGACGCTCTCTTTCTCTGTGCAGGAGTCCAGCAAACTCTGGTGGAGCCAGTGTGTTTTTGTTGGGGACAACATTTGCGTGACAGCCCAGCGTGTGTGCGCTTTGCGTGTGTGGGGCAACAAGAGCCTTTTGTGTGTTACTCATCGCTCGGAAGTGATCTACGATCACATGCAAGAGCACACACGTGTCAGCCATGACACACAGACGGAACCACAATCGGACCCCGCGGTCTCTTTGATGTCGACGATGGAGCAAGATCCTGAATCTGGAAAACATGTCGTCCAATCAGCTTTAAGAGTCAAACAATCCCGACTGATCAGTTACCAGGTAAGACGTTTGTGTAAAAGTGAATCGTAAAAGCAAGTTTGAAAGAATCTGCATGTTTATTGACAGGGAACTGTGACTGGTGTGGTGAGTGACGGGGCGGGTTTGTATGTGATCGACAAGGAGGTGGGTCTGTGCCTGGCCTATCAGCCATCACTGAGACGGAAGCTGAGATGTGGAGATGTTGTAGAGGTGAGATGAAAACATTTAACCCTTCAGCAAGTTAACATTTCAAGAGTGAAGTTTTTTACTTGACACTATGATAAAAATGTACGGGTGCACACAAATGTAGGAGACAACACACCCGTAAATGTTTATTATTGTGTAGCAAATTCATCGATGGAGTCATATATTGATATGCATTACCTGAGAAAATATCTCAATAATGCAATTAAGATTTATTAAATTAAATTAAAAATTATTTTTTTTTAGTTTTTTTTAAGCATGTCATTCTTTTTTAATAATTGGATTTAAAAATGTCTATTTTGTTTTAATCAAATATTTGATTTCAATAAAAAAATCGAATATTTAGAAAAATGTTGGCACTATAATACTAACATGGTTTATTGCATTTAAAAGGCTAGAAATGATAAAGGATTGCATTTAGAAAATTCATTTTGAATCATTAGAATTAGAATGACAAACATTGGTTAAAAAAAAAAAAGACATTTTTTATACATACCTGTTTCTACTTTTTTCAAATTCAACCTTAAATATTAAAAGTATTATCAGTATTATCAGTATCAGATTATTATTTAAAAAACAAAGATTTAAAAAATGGCAACATTTAATTCAAGTTTTGATAAATGATGGTGAAATGCAAGCTCACAACACAACAAAGATCACTATTGATGAGTAACTTGGATAGGAAATTTGATTAGCACAAAAATACTAACCCTTATAAAAGGATTATGTTTCTCTTACTCTATTTTTGTCCCTGTTTACCCGATAGTGTTGCCAAATGTAGCTTAATGACGTCATTGCTTCTACACCTCATTGGTTGATCATTTTCTCCCTTCAAGTCAACTTTGAATTATTGCATAATTCAATTTAATTTCAAGTGTCCACATCTCCACCAAACATCTTCACAGCAGTGGTTCAAAGACGATATATTGCTGAATACATGCCGTTAACATGCAGTATGTGGCAATAGGGCAAGACTTTTCCACAACATTGCAGTTACCGTGTTCTGGTTAACCATCTTAAACAAGCTTTAATAAACCTGTTCAAAATGTTCTCTCTGTATACTTCAAGTGTAACATTTTCTCCCAGATCCACAACGTTCATTTCCTCTACTGTCCATGTCCCGACTTCCCTCCCACCATGCTTTGCACGTGCTTACGCTCCACATTGAGAATCAAAACCTTCAGCCGGGTCATGGGCTCATCAAATGACTGTTCTTGCCCGAGTGATGGCGTCCTACCAAAGTTACTGCTGGAGAAGAACATCGGGGTGTCTGAGTACCTGTGGGCGTGTCACCTGAGCTCTCAGCTGAGATGCAGGTAGGACAGGAAATGGACTTAAACAAACTTGTAAAGACTATCTGAGGTCAAATGACTTTTTCTCTCAGTTTGGTCCCCAACTTGATCAAAGAGCAACACTGTGTTTGCCGGTTGTCATGGAAACTGATGGAGTATTTGTTGAGTCGTGGACAGCAGAAAAAAAGAGACATCTACAGTGAGATGCTGGACCAGCCTCATACATGTCTGTTGAACCAGGTGGACAAATCTTCGATCTAGCATCGCTGTCTTATCTCGTCTTATATCTCTTTGCCTGTCTGTCTTCCAGTACCACGTGGATCATGCTGTGCATCAGTGCATCAGTGTGTCCAAGTTGACCGAGTCCCTCCAGTCTGAGTGCTGGTCTTCCCTGTGTCTCAAGTCTCAGTTGAACTCTGCCAGGTCCAGCCTTGCAGAAGGTGGATCCTCTCTGAGCAGAATCCAGGTCAACTGTGCACTCTCCTGGTCCCATAAGATCCTCACCTCTGATGTGAGAACAGGCTCTCACCATGAAGGGGCACTTGGGTAGGCTGACCTCTGACCCTGACCATGACTTGTATTAAATGATGATGGTGTTCAGGCAACGCCCCCTGCTGGTGATTGGCATATTAGAGCTTCCGTCACAAGCCGGTGCACACACACTGAGACTGAGAGACGGCACAGGAAGCATCGCCTGCGTCCTCACTGACGGCGAGGAGGACCACAGGGCGATCTCCAACACAGCCTGGATAGGTACTACACAACAACCGTGTGTCAGCGATGTCTTGAACAAACTGTCTGTGTTTCTGTATGTGTAGGCTGCCTAGTGTGTGTCCTGCAGTTTAACATGGTGATGGAAAGATTTCTCCAATCCGACTTCCCATCTGAGCAACACCTGGAGCAGGACATGTTCATCAAAGACAAGCACTGCAGGTGTGTAGACGCTCGCTAGCAAACGCTTAAACCCTAAAGTTTTATTTCAAATATATTTGTTTAAAGTTCCAAAACAGAATTCACATCATAAGCCATGTTATCCTTATCTCATTGAAGTATAATTGTCGATATCCCAGGGAACAAAAAATACTTTTAAGCAATGGATCCTGTATTTGGTGAAATGTTTTTGTGTTTTTCACTTCCTTGATCACTGAAGCGATCAGTGCATTTGGCAAATTGATTGAATTAAAAATGTTGTCAACTCTCACACGTAAATAGGCTTTAAATTACATTAATGTAGTTTATTAACTAAATGAAAATAATGGACATTTTCACTGAGAAAACTGTCATGTGAATAGTTGTTGTGTGTGTGTTTGCACCTGTATCTTCAATGTATGGATACAACGTGAGGATATTCAAATAGTTGCCTTGTTGAAATACATGAATTTGATCTCCTGTTTGATCCATATTTGCTATAAATTGACAGTTTTGTTGTCTGTCACTTTTTTCCTAAAACTAATCATTTAGTGTTGATGGTGCTCCTTTTGTCCTTGACCAGAAGACAGTTTTATCCAAACTTTCCACTTGACACTACACAAGTTGGACAGTGGTGTATGAAAAAACAGTTACAGTCCCTTTCTTTATCCCTGTCTTACTGAATCATATTTTCGCCATATTTTCGCCTTTAACAGGACAGGACTTTGTGTTAAAGGAAATGTTTTTGACTACCTGGTTCATTTTTATTTATTTATTTCATTTATTTATCTGTGAACATTCTTTAACTTACTTAATTCTTTTCAAGACTACAAAGAAAACAAATTAAATTAAATAAAAAATAAGAACGAAGGGAATATACAGTAATATAAAAAACTGAACCCCCCCCTTCACCCTTTCCCCACCCCCCATCCTGGTCTTCATAAACTATATAAAATGTACCTAAACTTTGAATAACGTAAATTGTGGACTTCAACTCATGCAAAGAAACAACTTTTCAAACTAAATGCAAATTGTGGGCTCAACAAAAATTACAGCCAAAACTTTACTGCCTAAATATTTTAATTAAAACATAAGACATAAAAAGTGTATGTCAATATCTGGAAAGCAAGTTTTTGAACAACATGTTCTCACGAGTCATGATATCAGTGTGTATAGTAAGAGAGCAAGTAAAACAACAGAAGTATTGAACAGGTGTTTAAGGCTGTTCCTACAAAAATATCAAAGTGGGCAATGTTTGCTTCCCAGACTAAATTAGACACATGTGATCTAAACCATTTCAGAAGAAACAAACAGTAAATTGTCAACAAAAACGTGCTAATATGTTGCTGTTTTTTTTACAGTGTTTACCTGCAGTTTTCACTCGAGCATGTCTACATCCTGAGTCCATCTGTTGCTATGGTTACACATCTGCAACAAGAAAACATTGATGCGAAAACAAAAGGATTAAAGGAGCAGGAACTTGAAAACTTTCAGCCTGTTGCCAAAACTATGACCTGTCACTCACTTGTGATGAGGGTGGACCAGAAAGAAGGCGTGGCCTGGAAAAACGTCAGAGAAGCGTCACAGGAGGAGGGGGCGGGGCTTACGCTTTGTTTCTCAGTCAGGGTCACTGTACTTGGTCCAGTGGCCGGTTGGGAACAGGACCCAAAAAACTGTCAGATGACAGAAAGAGAAGTTGGGCTAAAAGAGAAGGTGAGACTTAAACTTGTGTTTCAAGAAGAAAGAAAATGTTTAATCTAGTTTGTTTTTTTGGCAGCTGACTCTGGTATGCTGCGGTGTTTCCTCCTGCTGGTTTCCTCTCCTTCATCCTGGTTGTTACTACAGACTAGTGGTTAAAAACAAACAGGTACATACACATGGATCATAAAGATTTCTTTGTGTGACCAAAAAACTACCAATTTGTTCTCCGTATGTTAACCAGAGTTCTCTGACTGAAGTGAGCAACTCGACCCTGCATGTGCGACCAGACTGGAGGTTTCACACCGTGACCCCGGCTCTTCTGTGCGACTTACCACAGGTACGACATCATCAACATGTACCTTGATAGGGAAGTTAATTATATAGATATTTTCAAATACCTGTTTCAAGATTTATGAGGTGCAAAATTTTTCTAAGGGATTCTCTCGTCCTGCATTAAGACGTCCCTCACCTCCATGTGGTAGGACAGGTTTATGTATTTCATGTTTCTAATAGAGGAAAAAACAGCAGGAAATGTAGAAATAATTAATGTTCGGATGAATATTCAGAGAAATTATTAAAGTTATACCTACAAACTGAACTGACGTACACATGTTTAAGTTGACGTATTGTAGTAATTTTAGGGCTTTAAAAAAAACCCACAAAAGACCTTGTTTTGTGATTGGAAATTTTTCAAACATTCATTCTTTACTGTCCCGTGGCCCTTCATTTTCCACGTACACCCCAGTTTCTTTGCATTGGGTCAGAACAGTAGCGTCTTGTCACTGCAACACAACTGTTTATAATCATGACCTGCAGAAAGAATACATCCATTTTGTAAGTTTTTTTTGTGTGTGTGTCGTATAGAATTCCTCATCTCCCATGTTAACAGTCTGTGAGGTTCTGGACTCCAGGTAAACACACATCTATTACAATGTCATTACAATGTCATTGCTGATGTTTATCCAGCCCTCATGTCCACTTGTATCTCCACAGCTCAGAACTGGTGTGTTTCCAAGGACTGGTGTCCGAGAGGATACGTTTGAATGACACCCAGGTCGACAAAGGACAAACGTATTCAGGTGATTTTTGTACAAACACAATTGTATGATATTAAATGTATTCAATATAATATTCTGTTACTTGTAACATGTGTGCCCTATCGTGTGCAGGTGTGCGCTTGACCGTGTTTGATGAAAGTGGAAAGAGTCTACGAGTTTACCTGGACTTGACACGAACCCCTTATCCCCCCGGACTGTTACCTGGCAACACACTGCTGTTCTCAGGCTTCCACAGGAGACTTTCAAAGTATGTAAAGTATGTTTTTTATTTTAATGATGGTCACGTCATAAGTACTGTGAATAGATGTTTTCACTTTGCATCTAAAGAACTGGTTCGTTATATCTAACGGTCAGACTTGGAAAACAAAGACCAGGATAATCGACCACCTCGACCAGATCAAGACAAAACTGAGGAGTCGAGCACAAGGAGGTGGATTACTTTCTTTATTATTCAATCCAAAAAAAGTGAATCCTTTCAAAACATTTTTTAGATTATAAAAAATAAATGCTTCGATCAAAAAAAAGTTACAATGAACAAAATAATCAAAATTGCTTTAATAAAAAACATTTTTCAATTAATAATTTCTTCAATAAGAGCAAAAAAATTGCTTCATTTAAAATATTGTTCACTTAAAAACAAAGAAGACATTTTGGTATTAAATAATTAAATTAAACACAAGTCGTACCCATTATATAGTAAATGTATAATATAATCTTTGTCTACCTTTCTTCTAACTAAAGCAACCTTTTTGATTGAATAATACAGAAACAAATCTACGTCTATACAGGTCAATAAAAAATGAGTTATGAGATCAATCTCGAGAACTCTAGGTCTAATCCTGACACATCCTCGCTATGAACAATCACACATGTTCAGATGAACTCTACGTCTTCCATGAGGTCGAGGTCCAGACACTCTGAGATGGTCTTGTCTCTGCAGGTCCGGATGTGTGTACTGCTCTTATCTCCCCACTAGCTCCATAACCGTGGTCAAAGTGGGAAACAAAAGGTATAAACTTTGATTGTATTCAGTATTTAAAGCGTGTGATAAACACTTTTGTCGTCCACTCTCAGCTCAGCACAGCCTCCTCCAGCTCCGCTCGTGCTCATAGGGCAGTGGGCCGTCCAGAAATACCAACACGGTGCAGTTGGTCGCATTAAAGGTCACGTGGCTTGCTGCCTGTCTTTGCTTCTTCAATGGAGCTGCTCGACGTGTGAGGAAATCTGCACGATGGTAACAAAACACTTTCTTTGTTACTCAAGAACGCATCGCAATATGTGGTCGCACATTTAGTACTGGACACTATTAAAAGTAATAAAACACAAGAAGCTGTCAAGAAGAACCATGAGCACTAGTTGTCATACGTTTCTGTTCTCGTTCAGCTGACTTTAGTTCCCAGCAGGAGGTTTTAAAGCTTCTAACTAAACATCTCCTCTGACATCATTGTGAGTTCTTACTTTAATTTAACACCAGATCATCTGCTTCTCTCTCCTGCAGGGTTCATGCAACTGTCAGTGCCTCATGGCGTCTGCTTCCTTCAACTCCAAAGCAAAGTAAGAACTCATTTATTAAGGAAGATTCGTGTCTTTATTAATTCATCAAGAACGTTTCTTCAATGAATTGAACCGTTTTTTTTAACTTTTATATTAAAAAAACTCATTTTTTGGGGTTATTAATTAATACACTATTGTTTAAGTAATTGCAATGTTTTAGTTAATTTAAATGTTTTCTATATTATCTGTCTATATCATATTTTAGTCCATATTTATGGTATTTAAATGCTTTTTTGTCGCTTGAAAGGGTTTTTATTTTATCTAAGTTGCGTTTATTTTTATTTTACATAATTTTTTAAATGAACCAACTTTTTTTTAAATTGAAAATACATTTTTTTTATTAAAAGGAATTCATTTTATTGAAGAAAGCTTTATTTGTATTGAATAATAACATCTTCCTTAATCATTTATCTGTTGAAGTCTTCAAGCTCATGATCATGTTATACTTATACAAAATATTAATTACTGTAATTAATGAATCAAGTTTACGTTTTTTAGCTCGATGTACTGTAATAACTTTGTTTACTTCGATGTTGTTTTTTTGCGTGTCGATGATGTGGGTTTTTTGTGGGATATATTGTTAACATTTAATGATGGGAGTGGAAAAAAAAATCGTTCTTATTTTTCAGACTAGTGATTGAAGATGGGACCGGTGAGGCTTCTGTCTGGTTCTCTGGTGATCACGTGCAATCTGTGCTGGGCTTGAGTGACGTTCAGTGGGAAGGTCTTCAGAGGGCGCTCAGAGCTCGAGGTCATATCAAAGTCTTACCCTGCGGACGAAACATGGTCAGTGGAGTTTCTGGTCTTGATTCCCAAGTGATTATAGTACCTTTGTTGTGAAACTAATGTGTTGATTTAAGTGTGTCTTCAGTCCTCTAAAGTACTGTGTGTCTGTTTGTACAAAACTCACTTTTCAATATTTACTTAGAAAATGTGCTTAAGCCCTGCCCACTGAAAACACTTTGTTTTTCTGGAGATTAAATCTTTTTTTACCATAACCACACCCACTGTGCTGTGATTGGTCAAACATCAAGGGTTGTCGATCAGCGACATCAATCCTGGAAGTCTCCAACTCCAAGGGACTGGTTGTAAGAGCCCGAGCTGGGGTGTAAGGCTGGATCAGATCACTGATGTAAGGAGGAGTCTGACCATGAATAGATCTGAAAGTAAGAACCAGAATTTTAAAATTGATCCTGAAAGAAACTGGCAGCCAGTGAAGAGATTTAAGGATCAGAGAAATGTGAGTTCTTCTACTAGAGCGGGTTATAATTCTCACTGCATAGTTTTGTATTAACTGCAGGCGACACAAAAATAAACTGTTACAATAGTCCAGACGAGAAGACACAGACAGAAACGGTTTCTGGTAAATTCCCTTTAGTTTAACCACCAGACATAAAAATGAACAAGAAACTGAAGAAATGTATATTATTGTTTAAATGACATGTTATATATTTTAAATATTTTAACATGCATTTTGTATTTTCTCCCAGCAGGTCAGCACCAAAGGTGACGCCCTTCTGAACTACCTGGTGTGGTTGTGTAGCAGTCAAGTCATGTGTCGTACGCTGACACTGACCTGCAGGAAATTCAGCAACAACACGTCACGACAAGACGGTACATCCGAACATCTCTTCACACATTTATGCACTTGATTCACCCGTGTTTGTTTCAGAGACGAAACTCTTCAGCCGAGGAGCTCAAAACTTCACCACCCGGATGAATCCACCTCCCCAGCTCGCCTGTGTGCACCTGCACGAGGTCACGTGACACAAGAGTGACACACTACTGTTTTTAAAAAAACTAAATTAATAAATTAAACTTCCTTCCACCTCTGTTTTTCACCATCATTTCTTGTATTCCAATAACAAGTTTACTTATTCAAAGTTGAACATTATCAAGTGTGGTCCAGCAGCTGTGACTAAAGGGTCCTCAAAAAACAATACAGAAATAAAAGCCCATCATGACCAGGTGAGTATTGGCAAGAATCTGATGTATCACGAAACGGCAACAACGATAGAAAATATTGCAATACTGAAGGAACTCGGACAAAGTCATAACGACTTTCATTAGTGATGTGATCCCAAACATCATCTTTAATAGTTGCTGGAGTCGACTGTATCCTCTCGTCCTCAGTCATCGCTGACATCTCGTGGGATTTCATTTTTCCTTTGGCTGCGGAGGATGGAATGGTTGCTGCCATCTAGTGATCAGAAGTTTAATTACAACACAAAAATTAGAAAACACTGTGAATATTTTTATGTTTATTATACATTTTTTAATTGTTTTATCTTCCGCGCACTTTATTAAAATATAAAACAAGAAATAACTGAAAAAATAGAACATGATTTGAAAGCACAAAAGAATCGATACAGTGCTGTTGAATATCAATACATCGTGAAAACACAGAAAACATTGCGATACATCAGTGTATCGATGTTTTCGCACCGCTCTAATCATGGCATACATGCCATACCAAAAAATATACAATTTACTTTCTGTCACTGAGAAAAAACATCTTCTGACACGTCACTATCGGCGGAAAAAAAATTAAATAATTTTATAGATACATTTAATTTTAATTCATAAATATAATTCAGTGAGAAATGGATAATTATTTGTGACTCTCATCAGTAGGTCAATAAAAAAGAATCCACTGAAGAGTGAAGCTCATTAGTGCGGATGATAAATCACGCTGTTATCAGACACCAAACATCAAGCAGGTTCACGATGACTGCAGCGTTCTTCCCTCGTCTCTGAGCTTCTGCCACTGAAGGTTTCTCACATACATCCGTTCTTCTCCGTGAACATCTTCGCTCTTTCAAACAGATATTTTGTTAGTTACAGCTGAAGATGTGTCGCAGGATCGACTCTCAGGAGCTGCTCTTCTTTGTCTCTCTGGTTCTCTGTGCTGAAACAAGTGGTGAGTGTGAAGGAAAAATACAAATAATCCAATATTTGTTAGTGTTATAACAGTATAATATGCTTAGA
The DNA here is from genome assembly GCF_982586985.1 of Callionymus lyra. Taxonomy (NCBI): domain Eukaryota; kingdom Metazoa; phylum Chordata; class Actinopteri; order Syngnathiformes; family Callionymidae; genus Callionymus; species Callionymus lyra. The sequence continues at coordinate 22,576,352 of NC_141821.1, read as the reverse complement.
AAACATATCTTTGTTCAATAATATTCCTGAGGAATATATATGTTTTCCTCCAGGCAAACACGAGGACGTCCACATCACCGGCTGCTCGGGGTCAGGAGGTGGGGAGTCCTTGTACGGTCTGGACAGCGAGGAGTTGTGGTTCGCAGACTTCAGGAGACACACGGAAGTTCTCCCTCAGCCCGACTTCACCGTCCGCGTCACGTATCCTCGAGGCTACGAGCATGCTGTGGCCAGTCTGGAGGTCTGTCGGGACAATCTAGTCGTGCTGCAGCAGGAGATGAGGACCATGATGATGCAGGAAGGTACATTAAAAATACTCTATATTAATAAGTACACTTTGAAACTTTGAATTTTTAAGCATTTATTTATTTTATTTAATAATTTCTATATTGAAATGCGGAATCCGTTTTTATTGAATAATTCTTGAATAAGAATAAATAAATTAAAATGAATATAAACGAATTATATATATATATATATATATATATATATATATATATATATTGTTTTTGATTAATTACTATTTGGTTACACAGTTTGATTTTGAATTTTATTTTTTAATTCATAGCATTTTAAATTCAATATTTTCTGGTTAATATACCAATATATTCCAATACTATACCAATATTTGTATACATAATTTAAAAGTCTACAATTTAAAAGAGGTTGAATTAAAAAAATGTTTTATTTTTATAATGCAATTATAATATTAATCTCTTAAGTGTCTCTAAAAAACATACATAAGGGTAAAATAAGATTTTTTTTTTTTTTTTTACAATTTTTCAAAAATAAAAAAACTTCCATTAAACCAGTGGTTAAATTCAATTATTTAGACAATAATATTTGAATGCAAAAATGCAGCAAAATAACTATATATATCGTTATATATATATATACTGTATATATATATATATATATATATATATATATATTAAAATGTTCAATATTTAAAATGTACAATCTGACTGTTTAATATTGTGATACAGATATTCTTTCATAGTCAAGCATAATAAAACAGAAAGAAAAATACTCATGATGGAGCTTTTAAGTAAATAGATCGATGGCTGTATATGAAGCGTGAACTTGTCATCAATGAATCGATGGTTACATGTCAGAGACATCAGCGTTAAGAACTGCCTTCAACGTCAAGCAAAAAGATGACAATTTCTGAGATGAAAAAAAAGTTCCTTCTAGTCGTTTTACTGCCGTGTTACTGCCACAAGCACTGTTTGAAAAAAAGACACCATTTAAAATCTAAGACGAGTCTTGGCCGCTGACGTCACAATAAGGTTTGTGTTTGTGTTCAGACCCTCCGACCTCCGTGATGATCTACACCAAAGCAGAAGTGCAGATGGACACCGAGAACATTCTCATCTGTCACGTCAGCGGCTTCTATCCTGCACCCGTTCTCGTCTTCTGGACGCGTAACCTGGAGAACGTGACCGACGGAGCCTCCATCAACAAACCCTTTCCTAACCAGGACTCTTCCTTCCAGCAGACGTCCAGGCTGCAGTTCACGCCGCGGTGGGGAGACGTCTACAGCTGCAGAGTCCATCACCCCTCACTGCTGCGACCCCTCGCCCGCTTCTGGGGTACGTTTGGATCGACTCCACTGCTCATAACAATCACAACGCATTAACAAAAACTATATAATAAATGTGCATTTGTATTAAAAGTCTTTTAATAATGTTCGCAATAAAATGTGTTGTGTGCATGAGTGTGATTGTGTGAGTGCATGTGCATGAGCGTGGGCACGTGTGTAACACATTTAGTGACGTGATCTAAAAATATTATTATTACTGGTTAACACTGAAATGACTAACATTAACTGTGTTAATTATGTGTGTTTGTGTGTATAGATGTCTGCATGCAAAACTTTGTCTGCTTCTATTTTTCATGAGCTGGACCTAAAGATCTAAAACATTTTTATTCACACAAAAGATCAATTTATCTTAACCCTTGTGTTATCTCAGGGTCAATATGACCCAGAGGCCTGAAAACAAATGTGTTTGAGATATCCCTTCTGTTGTCTTACCCAGAGTCCCGGATACAAGTGTGTTTGAGGTATCTCTTGTGTTGTCTCTGGGGCCTGAAAACAAATGTGTTTGAGGTATCCCTTGTGTTGTCTCTGGGGCCTAAAAAACAAATGTGTTTGAGGTATCCCTTGTGTTGTCTCTGGGGCCTAAAAAACAAATGTGTTTGAGGTATCCCTTGCGTTGTCTCTGGGGCCTGAAAACAAATGTGTTTGAGGTATCCCTTGTGTTGTCTCTGGGGCCTAAAAAACAAATGTGTTTGAGGTATCTGTTGTGTTGTCTCTGGGGCCTAAAAAACAAATGTGTTTGAGGTATCCCTTGTGTTGTCTCTGGGGCCTAAAAAACAAATGTGTTTGAGGTATCCCTTGCGTTGTCTCTGGGGCCTGAAAACAAATGTGTTTGAGGTATCCCTTGTGTTGTCTCTGGGGCCTAAAAAACAAATGTGTTTGAGGTATCTGTTGTGTTGTCTCTGGGGCCTAAAAAACAAATGTGTTTGAGGTATCCCTTGTGTTGTCTCTGGGGCCTAAAAAACAAATGTGTTTGAGGTATCCCTTGCGTTGTCTCTGGGGCCTGAAAACAAATGTGTTTGAGGTATCCCTTGTGTTGTCTCTGGGGCCTAAAAAAACAAATGTGTTTGAGGTATCTGTTGTGTTGTCTCTGGGGCCTAAAAAACAAATGTGTTTGAGGTATCCCTTGTGTTGTCTCTGGGGCCTAAAAAACAAATGTGTTTGTGGTATCCCTTGTGTTGTCTCTGGGGCCTAAAAAACAAATGTGTTTGAGGTATCTGTTTTGTTGTCTCTGGGGCCTAAAAAACAAATGTGTTTGAGGTATCCCTTGTGTTGTCTCTGGGGCCTAAAAAACAAATGTGTTTGAGGTATCTGTTGTGTTGTCTCTGGGGCCTAAAAAACAAATGTGTTTGAGGTATCCCTTGTGTTGTCTCTGGGGCCTAAAAAAAAATGTGTTTGAGGTATCTGTTGTGTTGTCTCTGGGGCCTAAAAAACAAATGTGTTTGAGGTATCTGTTGTGTTGTCTCTGGGGCCTAAAAAACAAATGTGTTTGAGGTATCCCTTGTGTTGTCTCTGGGGCCTAAAAAACAAATGTGTTTGAGGTATCCCTTGCGTTGTCTCTGGGGCCTGAAAACAAATGTGTTTGAGGTATCCCTTGTGTTGTCTCTGGGGCCTAAAAAAACAAATGTGTTTGAGGTATCTGTTGTGTTGTCTCTGGGGCCTAAAAAACAAATGTGTTTGAGGTATCCCTTGTGTTGTCTCTGGGGCCTAAAAAACAAATGTGTTTGTGGTATCCCTTGTGTTGTCTCTGGGGCCTAAAAAACAAATGTGTTTGAGGTATCTGTTTTGTTGTCTCTGGGGCCTAAAAAACAAATGTGTTTGAGGTATCCCTTGTGTTGTCTCTGGGGCCTAAAAAACAAATGTGTTTGAGGTATCTGTTGTGTTGTCTCTGGGGCCTAAAAAACAAATGTGTTTGAGGTATCCCTTGTGTTGTCTCTGGGGCCTAAAAAAAATGTGTTTGAGGTATCTGTTGTGTTGTCTCTGGGGCCTAAAAAACAAATGTGTTTGAGGTATCCCTGGTGTTGTCTCTGGGGCCTAAAAAACAAATGTGTTTGAGGTATCCCTTGTGTTGTCTCTGGGGCCTGAAAACAAATGGGTTTGAGGTATCCCTTGTGTCGTCCCTGAGGCCCAAAAACAAATGTGTTTGAGGTATCCCTTGTGTTGTCTCTGGGGCCTGAAAACAAATGGGTTTGTGGTATCCCTGGTGTTGTCTCTGGGTCAAGATAAACGACCTCCCTGGATTCCATAAATAGATATACAGTGGTCTTTCACCTTTACACTAGTTTTCGGGTCAACTTGACCCTGAGATAGCACAAGGGTTAAATATGTTACAGATCTTCCCTAAATCAGCGAGTGGCTCAACAATACTGTTCAGAATATTAGTGTATCATTTTTAAATCTGTTGACCGTTCAAATGTCCTCATCGTATGTTTTTATTTTCTGTCCACAGAAGTGAAGTTGAAACGTTCATGTTTCAGCTCCTTGTTCTTCTCTGCAGCTGGTCTTCTGGCCGCTGTCATCGGGGTCACTGTGGGGACATTCTTCAGAGTCAAAGCGAAATGAATACATAAAAACATGCCGCAGGATTAATAATAAACTTCTAAAAAACTGTTTGGTAACCATAACGACTTGTTTTTGCTTTTTGAAATCCTCGTTCTCTTCTTTCTCTGATCAAAAACTCTAAATATCAACCAGTTACTCACATTCAAAAGTTAAACTACTTTCTTTCTTGCTGTGAATGATTATCTTTGATAGTTTATGTACACAAAAGAAAAACAAATAAAGTTTTAACTCTTAACAAAACTGATCACTTCATGTGTTCATATCATTTCTCTTTCACTTCCTTTACCTTCTGCTCTATATGTTTACGTCCAGGTCGAGTGACAGTCTGTAAGGATACGAGGCAGCGATTACAGAGTCAGTTTGAAACCAGATCATGGCGGAACACATGACTCGTTTCCTTCAACTCTGTCTCCTCCACTTCTGCGCCTCCACCGCAGGTACGGACGTCACTCGTTTAGTCTTCGACCATTTTATCATCGGCCTGAAGAACGACCCTTTGGTTCTGTGCTCAGATGGTTTCCTCTGCTACTCCCTGAACCGCTGTGTGTTCGGCTCCAGCCGCCTGAGTGACATGGAGTACAGCTACTCGCTCGTCTACAACAAGCTGGAGGTCGTTCGGTTCAACAGCAGCGTCGGGAGGTTCGTGGGATTCACCGAGTTCGGGGTCAAGCGGGCCGAAGCCTGGAACAGAAACCCCGCGGTGTTGGGTGTGAGGAGGAACGAGAAGAAGAGGTACTGCCTTCACAACGTCCGGGTCGACTACGAGTCCTCGCTCAGCAGGTCCGGTAGGTTTTCATCCAGTCGATCGTCGTTTTTGTGTGTCTCTCTGTGTGAATGTGCGTTTGTGCATGTGTGTTAATGTTTGTGCATGTATGCGTTTGTGTCTCTGTGTGTGTTTTTGTGCGTGTGATTGTGTCTGTGTGTGCATGTGTGCTTGCGTGTTCTACTTCATATTGGTGCTCCGCCCTCTAACAGCTTCGCTATTGGTTTAAACATTGACCTTTGACCCCTGTCTCACTCAAGTGTATTCAAAATATTCCATTAACTGAATGAGTAAAACATCAATAAATTCAGAGAAATGGAGAGGTGTTTTTTTAATGCTCTTAAAGCTTGTTTTTTTTTTAACAGTTATAATATTTTGTTTTTACTGTTTTCATCTGAAGGTCGATCTGTGAAAATACTGCTGACATTAAACTGATTTGTGGCGCAACAATAAATTGCTGGTCCTAGATCTGTCGCACAGAGCCAAGTATATACTTGACACAGCTTTTTATTGCTTCAGTATCTTGTCTGTAAATACTCATCAATAATATATATTTTTTAATTGATCACTTTGATAGGTTTCATGTGTTTCAGTGAGACCAACGGTCAGACTTCACTCTGAGGCGCCCCCTGCTGGTCATCACTCGGCCATGTTGGTGTGCAGCGTCTACGGTTTCTACCCGCGACAGATCCGAGTCACGTGGTCCAGGAACGAGAGAGAGGTCACTGAAGGTGTCACGTCGACTGCTGAACTAGCTGATGCCGACTGGTTCTACCAGATCCACTCTCACCTGGAGTACACTCCCAGGTGAGTGAGTGAGTGAGAAAGCTTAATGAACTCGCCACCCAGCAGGGGGCAGTCCACTTCCTATAAAGGAGGGAAACACCCGCTGCACTTCCTCCCTTACAACTCAGCAGAAAGCTCCTGACAGTGGAATGTAATGATGCCGTATGAAAATTGAAGTGAACAATGTGTGTGCAAGTGCTAAGCCTCCCTGAAGAGGGCTTGTCGACCCACGCCGTCTCAAAGGTCATGATTATGATCAAGACAGGTTAATGCAATGTTGTTTAAGGAAAACAAACAACATAGCTTTCCTGTGCGGTGCACTTGACAAGCTCACGTTCCAACGTGATGGGAAGTAGCCAACCTCAGACGGAGAGTTCCGTTGGGTAGCGTCCTTCTTTACACTCAGGTGTTCACAGACGCTTCTCTGACAGGTTGGGTGAGGCACCTCGGGTCAGGCCTACGCCAGCGGGGTAGACCAGTGTACACTCACATAAACTGGCTAGAGCTAAAGGCAATTTACAACGTCCTGCTTCACCTCTCTCCCCAACTGTCACGGTCCAACGTCCTAGTGCTAAATTGCCAATGTGGGCAGACCATAACCTGCTTTCTCTCAGAGCTCAGCATGTACCGGGCGAGCTCAACGCAGAGATATGGTCTCGGTTCGGTCACCCGGTGGCAGACCTCTTCGCCAGCAAGGAGAACTTCAGATGTCCTCTCTGGTTCTTCCTCAGGGCATCGGATTGCCCCCCACTAAGCGACACTTTAGCCCACTCGAGTTGGCCGGCCGGACTACTGTTCGCCTTCACTCCTCCGCGGCTCCTCCTCCCCTTAGTTCGGGGGACGAGGCGGGAAGGGTTGAGGTTAATACTGGTAGCGCCAGACTCCCCGGGGGTGCTCTGGTTCCCAGAGCTGGTGTGCATGGCGGTCGGGGACCCGTGGGCCATCCCTTGGGCCCCCGCTGCCCTGGGCCGGCCTCTCAAAGTGTGGCTCCTGCACGGGACGAGCTGAGCGGGACTTTGGACCCACGCTGGAGAACGCCCGGGCCCCGTCGACACGCAGGCTTTATGCCTCAAAGTAGGGGATTTTCTCCCGCTGGTGTGCAGACAGGTCCTTGGACTCCAGCTCCTGTTTGGTCTCCGCTGTCCTGTCTTTCCTGCAACTTTTGCTGGATAGCGGACGGACTGTGGCGACACTGAGAGTGTTCGGATCAGCCATAGCAATGAGGCATGTCGGGTTTGAGGGTGCTTCGGCTCGTGGCCACCCTTTTCTTACGGGGTGCCTGCATGCTTCGACCTCCTGTAAGGCCTTCCAGCCCTCAGTGGGATCTCCAGTTTGCACTGGACTCTCAGACAGGCCCGACCTTCGTGCCGACCTGAACCTATAAAGCCTCTTTTGAGGCAAGTTGGTTCACGTTTGGGTTCTCTTCCACAGTACCTCTGAATGAATCTGAGCCCCCTCCTGTTCACCCTGCTGAGGCACCACTGGGTTACCTTTCTTGCCACAGCATGTCGGCGTCCATCTCCTTGACCCATCTTTCTTCCTAGTCCCTCTTTATTCCTCATCATGTCCACGTTCACTACATTCATGCACCTGAATGCTTGTTTTGCTCTTTTCTGATCACTCAGATACTTCTTCAGTCCTTCCACGGATCGATATTTTCAACCATGATAACAAAATGATAACATTAACTGATTGTTGCTTTTGTTTTGGATCCACTTTCAATCATAAATGAAACAATTCTTTGGTAAATCACCAGCAACCTGTGGTTCAGCCCAGAGTCTACACGCAAATGAATTTAAACTAGAACTTACTTAATCTTCCTCTACACATTTAATATTTGATATCTATGCTATATAAATAGAGATTATTATTATTATTATTTCACATGACGGTACATGTTCTGTTAAGACATGAAATTGTGGTGGATTTCTTGACTGGTCTGTTGATCACTGAAGCACCGACTCTAGAGAACTCTCGACTGTGCAGTGAGCCTAGTAACCATGTACCAACTAATGTGTTACGTAGTACAACTTAGTATATGGTTACAGTTGAACTTCTCTATGTGGTATTTGAAAGCAGCGATATGCAAGATGGAAAATGTTTGTTTTTGGCTCCCCCTAGTGTCAGAACATTGTAGCTGCAATCGTTTATCTTATTCATTGCACCATTGCCAAATACAGCATGTGAATCTGTTTACTAAACAAGATTAAGACTCTTGTTTTTTTTTACTTTATAGGAAGATAAAAATGTAAACAGAACAACTTTTAAAATATAAAAAAGTGATAATAATGTTGAAATGTTATGTCATGACAGTGTTTTTTTCTCTACTGAAATGGATTCTCTTTTCAGACCAGGAGACAGACTCTCCTGCGTGGTGGACCACGTCAGTCTAGAGGAGCCTCTTCACATGGACTGGGGTCTGTCTTGATGTCCGTCCTGTCTTCACCTCCTCCTCAAACCATCTCTCTCTCTCTCTATCAGATGAATCCACGTCTGATGGGAAGGAAACCCCGGTGGTGATGGCAGCCTCAGGACTAACAGTGGGTCTTCTCCTTTCCTTTCTGTTTTGTTCCCTCTTTCATACGACGAGAAAACACTCAGAAACTTGAAGCTCATGAAGAACAAAACGGCAACAGACTGGCCTGTGTTGCAAGTGAGCGCAGACGTCAGAGAAATATTGAGAATATTTAGTTTCAAGATCAAACCATGAGACATGTTATGGATATTTTCTTATGTTTTTTGTCTGTTTCTTTAACCTGTAAAATCAAACACTTTGTATATTACGTGAGTTTCGGTTCATATTATTAATGTTTTGGAGGCGACTGACGCTCATCTCGTCGTCATCATCTTTCTCTTCATCCTCTGACAAGTGTGAGTCATCACGACTTCCTGATGCATCAAAATAATATGGTCACACTTAGTTAGTATTAAGCGACTCTTCTTCACAATTCTTTCACGAAAAAAGTGATTTAATGATAATAATGATTGCTTGTTGAAAATCATCTCACATTGTCAACAATATTATTCTTTCTCGTGTGCTTTTCTTTTTTAATTTCCTCGCACACGTCGTAAACGTATTGAGGTGAATTGATGACTGTATTGATCACAATAGGTTATTTCTATTTGTGATACAGGCTACAGACTTTCATGTCTTTTTAATTAAAAAAAGTATATATATTTTAATTAAAATGTGAGTAAATAATCACTTTTTAGTTATGGTATTTATTTTAGACACACTAACACATTAACTTTAATTAAATCACAAAAAAAACTTTTTTTATTTCAAAATAACTGGACACCTAACTTTAATGTGCACCATAAACCACAAAAATAAGAGAGATTTTATTTTAAAAACTTTAAAATTCATGATTTAATCCAATGTTGTTTTTTTTTAAATATAATTTTCTCACATTAACCCCAACCTTAACCCCTGCCCTGTCCCTTCTTAAGTCCAAACTTTAGGACTTTAACCAGGGAAAAGTCAAACATTTTCCCCTTTTATGAAACCTAACCCAAATGTTTTACGTACAATTTAAGAAATGTTTACAAATTTGAGCAACTTTTGTTCATTTTATTATAAATCAAATAACATACACATTATATTAAATATTAAATATTAAATAGAGAAGACTTCCATAATAACAGCTCCCTTCTGAAATTGTACACACTAGTATTGTTGCTCATACTACTCCACGATATCAAGTAAATGTCATTTCACAAAGTTTCCTGGTTTTCTTTTCTCCCATATTGTGTTTATTAAAGTGTTATCAGTTTTATCTTGACCTTAAAAGTATATACTTCATTGAATATTGTTTTGATTGTTTAAGCGCTTTGTGACCCTGGTCTGGAAAAGCGCTATACAAATAAAAATGACTTACTTACTTACTTAAGATAACTTGATGAGTTGACACTTTAAATAAAAATAGAATTCTAGTCCTGAGTGATGTAAGATGACCTACTATGTACCTAACGACACAGTTCTACTTGAATAGTATTTGTGTAGTGAGTGGAATTTACCATTGAGGATAAGCTTCCACAACTAAACACACTCAATCAAAAACACAAAATAACAAAAAGAAAAATGGAAACAGGAAGGTAAGAACGACTGTGTCAGGTGAGAAGGGATCTTGCAGAGACTCAAGAGTCCAAGATGGTGTTTCAAGGCCTCAGGTTATGATGTTGCCTGCGGTCTTTCCAAACACCCTCCAGTTTCCCCGTAAACCCGTCTGGACGGTCCGACTCACTCGGCCTCGGACCGAGCTCGACGGTTCTCTCCTGCCTCTGACATGAAAGAGCCTCTTTCTCCGCCGTCGGTCGCCGTGGTCGTGGCGTCACCGGCTCAACGGACAGTAACCCGTCTGTGCGTCCTCAGGCCGGCGGTGGGCGACGTGAGCTCTCGCCCCAATAATAATTACACCCCATGAGCGTCTCTCTTTCACGGCTGCAGTTTGCTCGCCCTCCAGGGTCCTGGTGTGTTTATAGACTCTTGACTTCTCCCGTAAACATTCGGGTTGGTCAGACATTCTCTGACTGTACTTTGACTGTGGGAGGAAACCGGAGTGCTCACAGGACAGCCACACAAGCATCAGAGACACAAGGCGGGATTCGAACCCTCAAACTGTGAAATGAGACACGTTACAAAGAGGGTTGGCATTTACAAACTTTGGCAAGCGCTTCTTTATTTACATCCAGACGGTCTCGATGTCACAGCGGTTTTCCCTTTTTGACTTTGTACATATTCAGTGTTGAAGTTTTTTTTTAAGAGGAGAAGATCCCACTTGACGGAGACATGCAAAGGTGACGCATGCATGTCCTCAAGTCCAGAGTCTGTCAGAGAAAGAGAAGACTGATCCGTGTTAAGAAATCACACGGGTGTTGTAGCTTCTCGTTTCCTCCACAAGAGGGAGCTACTGAGTCAACGTGAATGCCCTTTTCAACTGTACAAGAAACAGACGCTGGACTACACTAGCATAAGTGACAGGTAATATAACTCTAAAAATACTGTCCTAGGATGAAAAGAAAACACATTATGTACTTCAAAACTTGAGTTTCTTGAAGACGCTTCATCTTTTTTATACCCATAACATGAAGTTATCAGTTTTATCACAAACTTTTTGATGGACGCTTGAAAACAAGTGGATACATGAGTTTTACGGCAGAAAGACCATATGGGTTTAAAGGACTTCTGGGAGAAGATCATTGCCAACAAATGTACTGATGAACTCTGGAGCTCCAGACTAAAGTGGACCACGTTCCATTACATGTTTGAAGCTATTTAGGCTCTTTAGTCCAGAACACGAAAGTTGCTTTTCCTAGTCTTGTGACTGAATTTATTGCTAAATAATGACATTAATGTTGGTGCTGTACGCAACCAGGAAGAATTCTGCCACAGTATACGTTCTTCAAGGTCGACACGTTGGTGTCAATAGTAGGATGATGAAATGCTGTAGCGTGAACGTAAACTTTTGAAGAAAATGTCACGATGGTTGGATTGTGCCACATCACCACCTAGTGGATTGGAGGTATAGAGAATATTATTGTGTATTATCTTCTCAGTTTGGGATCAATAATCTTCATCTTTCTAAACTGGGAGTTTCAAAGTGGATCTCAAATCATTTTGAATCCAGACGGAGTTCTTGAAGAGTCTGCTACTGACACTCCAGGAATCTTTTCTTTAAATAGAATGTTAATTCCTGTGGGTAACGTGGTAATACACACATTGTCTCTCTTCTACACGACAAAAACACTCGTTTGTATGATCATTGTGTCGTCATTTTACTCTAGTGGCTGTGAAGTTCAAGCTTCTGTGGTCCAGTTAAATGGACTGGGTCGACCAGAGTTCCATCAACACTAGGACGAAGGTTTAGAAAACTGTTCTCTGGAAGCGTCTCGAAAAAACTCAAGTCCTGCAGTCGCCATACAAACCGTCAGACGCACAACGACAACACTTGTTGTTTAACAGACAGAACAAAAGCTCACACCTACATTAAGTTGCTGGTAGGTTTCATGTCATTTTTGGCAAAAAGGGTTTTCAAAAGGCATGTGTTTTTTTTCAGCAGGTATTTACACGCACTGTCACGAGTCCATGGAGCATGCATAGGTCGTCATGAAGTCCTCCCGCCCTTCAGTGCAAACAAACCTCCGTCCGACAGTACTACACATATTTAGAAAAGTGAGATCGGTGCTGAATGTTTGGAGACGCAGCTACTTGGATTGTAAAAAAAAAACGAAAGCGTCAGACGCTCCCTCGGTAACCAAACAAAAAAAAACAACGTGATAGTACGTAGAATAAAAGCTAACGCTAATTCATGTCGTTCCCCTCGTGAAATTCCCCTAAATCCCCCCAAAACAAACACTGTACAGTTTTCCCTCTTGAAGGGCTAGAACTTATTTACATTCACATCTCTAGAAAAAAGAAGCTTCTTCTTAATTTAAAGTTAAAAAAAAAAAAGGTACAAAAAGAAGAATCGTGAGGACTCAAGTGTTAACATCTTGGAGCGTCACTCGATGGAGAACGGCGTAGAAATCTACAAAAAGCACTAAAGTGACATTTTGGCAGTTTCAGTGGGGAGTCCTGCCGCATGTTCAAGTTCCCAAAACTTTGGTAAAAACCCTCCAGCAGGACCAATGGAAGCCTGTCTCGCTTTTGACCCGCGGGCGGGACGGAAAAAACTCCACCCGTGGTCCGAAGGCTCGTTCACACCAGATGCTACACGCGACGCCATTGGACGACACATGCTTGCCATCTCTTCATCGCATCAAAAGAAAGTAGGTGAATCTGTTCGGGGGGGTCTAAAGCTAGTGGAGAGTCAAAATGGTGAATCAGAGAGCCAGAATTATAACTTCATCTAATGTGCAAGAATCTTCTTCTTCACAAATGTTCCCTTTTTGTCGCCGTAAAACCCTGGGCTCTGATTGGTTCATGTGACCAGTTGTTAAAAAACATTAAATCTACGACTCTGCTGTTGCCGTGATACAACAACCTCTGATAATGTGAAACGTAAATCCATCCCTTTTCAACACAAACATTTGGTGTGAACAAACCTAAACACTGTTCTGGACAATAATACTGTCGTTATACACGTCAGCGAAAAAACTGCTGAGTCATCACTCGGAAAGAGGAACAGAACACCACAAAACGCTAAAAAATAAAGAGTCTCTCGTGACAATCGGTGGAGTGTGACCCGTCGCCGTGACGATGTATTTACAGTGTGGTTGCGGGGTGGGTGGTGGGGTGGGCAGCGAGGGTCCACCGCGGCGCTGAAGAGCGCTCGGACTCCGTAGTGAAGGCGACGCTTGGACATGCCGTCGCTGTCGAGTGGAAGTTCTGAGCAGCAGATCTCCATTGAGTGACAGAGGAGTCTTTGTTTGGAGATGATGTCAATGTTGCTTTTAGGCCAAAAAAAAACTTCATATATTGTACGTGAGCAACGAGATGATCTTTTTCTTGTCATACGTTTCTGTTTCCAACAATGAGACGAGAAGCTCTTAGTTATAGAAACACTTTTGCTATTTTGATGCTTCTTTTTAAAGCTTCAAGAAACACTCGAAATGTTTCCCATTTTTCTTTTTGTCACATTGGAAATTGAAAAGGACCAAAAGAAGGATAAAATTCACCCAAATCTTATTGTACCTTTCCAGGGTGTCCCCTTTGGGATTCAATCCTGTCGGTGCATTTTGACTCGTTTCCAGTTTACGAGATAAAAAAGTTGCAACTTTAAAAGTATTTTTACAACCATTGCTAGCTACTGATTTGTACGGCCGTGACACTTCCAGCCATAGTTTCTGTCGTGAAGACGGAAAAGAACAAAGTAATAATTGTAAGAAAAAGTAGTAGTTTTCGTGTAATAATCTAGTAGCTACTATTCCGATAATCACTTAACGAAAGCTGTGGATTCTCACTCGACAGCGACGCGACACAGACATTCACCGGAGCCTTTTCTTGGAACGATGAGGTTCTTAGGTGTTGCGGACGGCGAGGGCCTGTTCCAGCTCCTGCCTCCTCTGCTGGATCTGAAGCAGAAGTAGATGTTGAGGGATGGAGGAGAACATCGTGGTCACCAGAGGTGGCACCGACTCACCTTGCAGTAGAAATAGCGGCTGACGGCCTCCTGGGACCAGGGCTCGTGGTAGAACGCTGCTCTGCGCTCCTCCTCGGGGTTCCCCACCACGTCCGTCATTAACTGAGGGAGAAGATGTTGACCTTCTGTTAGTGGACTTGAGGGAACTGAGGGATGGAGGGACTAGAAGACAGAAGATGATCTGGACTAGCTTGTTCGGTTACGCACCTTCAGATCTCGGCTTTGGGACTTGAGCCAGTCCTGGATGTAGCCTTTAGGGTCCCTGGAGAAACTGAGCATGAAGTCTCTCTGGATCTTCAGCTGGTTGATGGACTCGATGGTCTCGTGGATCTAGATGATGGGAACCAGATGTTGATTTTCCATCCATCAAATCCATCTATTTATCTATCTATCTATCTGTCCATCCATCCATCGATCTATCATATCTATCTATCCATCCATCTATCTATCTATCGTGTCTATCCATCCATCTATCATATGTATCCATGTATCTATCCATCCATCTATCATATCTATCCATCATCCATCTATCGAATCTATCCATCCATCCATCCATCCATCTATCATATCTATCCATCCATCCATTGTGTCTATCCATTTATCCATCATATGTATCCATGTATCTATCCATCCATTCATCCATCCATCCATCCATCCATCTATCATATCTATCTATCCATCCATTCATCCATCCATCGATCTATCATATCTATCCATCCATCCATCTATCTATCGTGTCTATCCATCCATCTATCATATGTATCCATGTATCTATCCATCCATTCATCCATCCATCCATCATCCATCTATCATATCTATCCATCCATTCATCCATCCATCCATCTATCATATCTATCTATCCATCCATTCATCCATCCATCGATCTATCATATCTATCCATCCATCCATCTATCTATCGTGTCTATCCATCCATCTATCATATGTATCCATGTATCTATCCATCCATTCATCCATCCATCCATCCATCTATCATATCTATCTATCCATCCATTCATCCATCCATCGATCTATCATATCTATCCATCCATCCATCTATCTATCGTGTCTATCCATCCATCTATCATATGTATCCATGTATCTATCCATCCATTCATCCATCCATCCATCATCCATCTATCATATCTATCCATCCATTCATCCATCCATCCATCCATCCATCCATCTATCATATCTATCTATCCATCCATTCATCCATCCATCGATCTATCATATCTATCCATCCATCCATCTATCTATCGTGTCTATCCATCCATCTATCATATGTATCCATGTATCTATCCATCCATTCATCCATCCATCATCCATCTATCGAATCTATCCATCCATCCATCCATCCATCCATCATATCTATCCATCATCCATCTATCGTATCCATCCATCCATCCATCCATCCATCCATCCATCCATCGTATATATATCCATGTATCTACCCATCCATCCATCCATCTATGTATCATATCCATCCATTTATCTATCTATCGTATCTATCCATCCATTATATCTATCTATCTACCCATCCATCCATCATATATAACTATCTTTCTAGAGAATCTATCTATCTATTGAATCCACCCATTATATCTATCTATCTAACCATCCATCCATCATATATAACTATCTTTCTAGAGAATCTATCTATCTATTGAATCCACCCATTATATCTATCCATCTATTATTTCTATCCGTCGATCGAATCTATCATCTCTATCTCCAGAAACTCTCCACCCTCCTCACTTGTCCCTCGCCGCTCCACACAACAAATCAAACGGGTTTTTAAATAGCTAAGAGCGAATTTGGTACAAACACTCTTAAAAATACACTCCATTAAATCAGCAGCTCCCACGAGGCCGCTCTCACGAGTCAGGCGGGAGCATCAAAGCCAGGCGGAGACGTCCCAGCTCGACTCACCTTGTTGTCAAGTGTGGCGATTTCCTGCTGGTTGGCTGTGGAGAGCAGGAAGCTGCTCATCTGGCTCTTCAGGGGGTCTTCCACCTCCACGTCGATGTCGTAGCACGCCGTCTTCTTCTGGTCGTTGGGGTCCACGCTGAGGACGGATGATTGTTCCATCTTTATTTATTCTTTATAACGTTATATATGAGCATATGAAATATATATTAACTTATTTTAGCCCAATTATTAAATATAATTGTTAAAAAAAACAACATTTCAACAAAAAAAATAATTATAAAAGTTTCCACGTTTTAAATCTTTTTTACATTTGTAAACTCGATATTCCGATGGCAGTGATGTACTACATAGACAAACATCTATTGATTTATAGATATAGGTAGGTAGAACTTTATTGATCCCTCAGGAGGTCTCATTCGGGAAATCGTTTTTTTCCAATAGCCACAGCAAATAACAGCAATTTTTCATAAAAAATAAATCAAAATAAAATAAGAACATATATATTATATATTATTATAGAATCTTGAATGAAATACATTTATGAATTAAGCAACGTATAATGAATAATTTATTATTATTAACTTTATTATTTTTACCTACTCACTTTATGTCTTTTTTACAGCATTATCTTTATATTAATATAATTACTGTATTAATGAGTTTAAAAGACCCTCACAACAGCCATAGAAATATATCTGCCAAGACCTACTTTAGCCATTATAAATGCAAAAAAACCCATTGAAGGCGCACAGACCTGATCACATGGTTGATGACGATGGGGTCGGGGGGGAGGAGCAGGTTGGTGAGGCGCTGAGGGATTTCAGAGAACTTCAGACGAGGACAGTCGAAGATCTGCAGAAGAAAGACAAAGAAAAATCATTCATGTACTGTGAGAATTGGATCTAGTGAACTTTTGAGTCCTGAAGCGCCACCTGCTGGAAGTACTTGTCACAGTTGATGTACTCCTTGTCGTGAGAGTCTTGCAGCTTGTTGGTCTTGACGTACTGCCAGAGAGCCTGGATGATGCAGGACCGGGTCTGGGTGTGAATACCAAGCAGGCGAGCCAGGCGAGGGTCCAGCTTGAACTGAGGGGGCTGGGGAGGTGATGTCATTGCGTTAAAACACTTTTAATTATCTTTAACGGCGCCGGAGAAGGATGACATCATCGTCCCACATTTTTATCGACGTAGTCGGAAACAGAACAAAATGATGAAAAGGTTTTAAATTGAACCTGATTCTAAACTGAAGCTTGTGTTTTATATTTTATTTTATTTGTATTTTAACTTGGTTTTATGTCATTTTGCCAAGTCCTGAGATACTAAATACACTGTTATAAAAACATAAAAGATCCTTAACCCTTGTGTTGTCTCTGGGTTCATATGTATTTATGGAAGCCAGGGAGGTCGTTCATCTTGACCCAGAAACGGCACAAAGAATACCACATATACACATTTAGTTTCGGGCTTCTGGGTCATCTTGACCCTGAGATAACACAAGGCTTAAGCATTCAAGAGAACACAGTCTTTGAATGAAACGGAAACAGAAAAATACGCTATGTCAGTATATCATGGCTCAAAACCTTGCTTTTATATTAATATACCTTTTATAAAGCTTTGTTTCACAGGTTTTTTTGTTTGTTTTTTAATCCCTAGATGCCTTATTTGAGTCTTTATCTCTTGATTTTATTTTTCATATTTTTTCTATTTCTTTGAAGAGTGTCTTTATAAATTTTTGAAAATTAACAAATACATTTTGAACAAAAAAATGCCAGAATGTTGCATATTAGAAAAATAAACGTGAAGTTAAAGCAAGTAAACAAAGTGACAGCTAAAAAGCTAATGCTAGGCTACATGCTAACGAATGCTAACTGTTTTGTGAACTTCAACAGACAATATGACAAACATACGCTAAATAAACAAGTGTTAATGTAGTTTAGATATTCATTTAGGAAGAGAGAATAATAAAACAACATTGTTGATGCTGAAAACCTATTTATAAGGTATTGAATTCATAAATTTTGGTGTTGCTAAAACATTAACGTTGAGGCAGTTATTGCTTGTGAACACAGATGTAGCATTAAAGTCCCAGTATAGTTGTAGCGTAGCCTTAGACCCAAATACGAAGGTGTTCTCAGGAGCCATCATGGCGTCTCACCTGATAGTCCAGCATCAGCAGCAGCGTGCAGCGAACACTCACGTCCCCCGGTCGCTTCACCTGGAAGCCGTCCGTCTCCTGAGTCGTGGCCGTGCGATGCCACTGGAGGAGGACGAGTCGCATGTCAACACTTAGAAATCCAGACTAAATGAAAAATGCTTTACGGCAACAAAATACCCGTCGAGACCAGGAGTCGAAGCTAGAATACAGGGAAGTCTCCTTCGTTGTTGATAACTGCTTTAAATCTGCATTTTTAATTTCACTTTTTTTATTGTATCATTTTTGTGGGTATTTTAAGGTCCAGTAAATATACAGTTTTATTTCTCAAATATTTAAATGTTCCATGTTAACATTTTTGGCTACTTTTATGATGGAAAAAAAAGTTGCTTACAGAATTTTCTTCTCTATTATCTCAACAAAACTTTTTCTTTTCATTACAAGGTTGTTGGTTTTTTTCGTAATCCCCCCATTTCCTCTGCCTCGAAGGTACAGAAGTATATCAGTGGTTTATTAACGTTGAATGGCTGAATTTAACATTAAAATTGTTGAAACCGTTTTATTCAAATGTTTTTTTAAGCATTACATTACTTTAAAGATTAGTTTGAATTAAATAATTGAATAAGAAAAACTTGAATATTTTTTTACATAGATTTCCAATTCCAATAATTCAAAAATACATTTTCTCAATTCAATTATTGTTTTTACTTTACTATCTTTTTAAGTATCTTTTTTATATTTAAGGTTAGATTATCAAACTCAATTGTTCAATAAAAAGAAAAGTAAACCTTGCTTTATATAAGTTAATAAATTAAATTATTCAGTAAAAACAGATTAAATCAGCACTTAAAAACCTAACAACATTTCAATATAAAAATTAATTGAAATATAAAATTCAATTATATAATTTTCTGATGGCACTGATGTACAGACTGCTGTGAGGGTCCTGCAGCATAATAGAATTGTATGTATTCACCTCCGGCTTAAATAGTCCACACAAAAAAAACTCCATGAAAACATTTCACACAGTTTAAAACCTTCCCCAAGAACAACGTTCACCTTAAAATACACAAAATGTTCCCTGAAAAGAAAACATTTGATTGATTTTATGAGCAGAATTATGGTTTGTTAAGTCGGAGCGACCTTAAGTCAACCTGAACCACTGTCTCCGAGCAGCGAGGCCTTGAGGTGTCTTCACTTTCTCTCTCAATACCTTTTTTATTTTCCCGGACGGACAATGAAAAGCCGCTAATGGTTGTTTTCATCAATTGTATGGGAACAACCTTGCCGGAGTGAATTCGGGGTTACCGAGTCTTTTTTTTTGCGTCTTTATTCAACCGGAATGTTTTGAAAAACAAGCTGGTCAGTGAAGGTGTTTCACAGTCGCACACAGAACACGCATCGCATCGACCTTCAACGTCATTGTATTGAAAAATAAAGTTTATGTTTAAAATTAAATCGTGAAAACATTTAACTACGGCGAAGAGGACGGGGACCAACACAATAATACCATCTCCAATGAACTTGTTGATATCCGCTGGTTGCTGATAGTTACAGTAACCAGTTGATATCGTGGGTGAACTTGACCTGAACATAGAGTATTACTGTCTGAACGTCACCGTGAGCGCCTTCATTCTGGTGCGTGTGACTTCATTTTTGATCACGTAAACTAAGCCCAAAATTTTGAACTATGAACTGAACTTTTAACTTAGTCACATAGAAAATGTTTTTTTCTCAATGTATTTATCTTCACTGCGATTTAAACATCCTTGTTACTCAATACTTCATGAACAAAAACCTAGATCTATCATTTAATGTGTTGATGAAGCTTCATGAATCAGTGCCATTACTTTCAGAGCCCACTAGATGGCAGTCTCTGCACTATTATCCTTTGTTTTGAACAACTGTTCTAATGAAACATTACATCATTTTCAAACTGATGGCGCCACCTACTGACCTCTAAACATCACGACACTGCTTCATCAGACCATCACTAGCTGACATGACACACAACAGTCTCCTGACTACATTATCCTTCTTCTCCATCCAACCTCCATCACCTTCTGTCCATCTCTTCCCACTAAAGTCAACGATCTCACTCAGTAGAGCCCCCGACTGTTTGAAACCCAGCATCTGCCTTTAACAACACCTGTAGGTAAAGAATCCTTTTCATCCTTTGTCATGATTTATTATTGTTGTTTATAATTGGTACGTACAAAGTCTTTGTTATATAGATTTATTTTGCTTTAATTTGATTATTTTTCCAAACTTTTTTTTTCCATTATTATGCACTATTCAATTGGAATTTCTCAAATGAATCATTCCTGAGATTTATTGTATTTTATTCGTTCATTTCAGTTATTTTTTCTACCCTTTGTTCGGCCCGTGCACTTAAACTAGCTCACAAAATAACTTACATTCCCTTGTAATTGTTTTCTTCCAAAGTACTAAGAAACTTAAAGTTACTACTATTTTGACAGAAGTTACTAGTAACTAAGTCACTTTCTCAACGCTGATAAAACAGTCATGGATCATGTAATGAAGACGAACAGGCGAACACGAAATCCGTCAGTGAAAACATGCTAAGGTTTGAAACCCACACTTGGGGGTCGTGTTGGACTGACCTCCACCAGGTGGTTGTCCGGACCGTACAGATCCTTGTCCAGCTCGATGACGAGGCTCTTGAAGAACGAGGAGAATTTTTTCTTCTGCTTTCCGGGCTGAAAGAGAAACATTTGCAAAGTGTCAGGAAGAGATTTTTTTGTTGATGGATTTTTACCGCCCTGCGTAAATTCTGGGCTCTGATTGGCTAATCTCTACGTTGACTTCACTGTGACTCCAGATCCAAAGCTGCTTCATAAAACAAACTATCAGCTTCAGCAGCAGAATTCTTCAAAGTTGGTTCCACCTGACAAACGGGAGCGAGATTACAAATTTATTTCAAAACTGTCTAAAAATAGTTTCCATGCGCGCAGGAGACTGAAGATCGACTGAGGCGATGATCAGTACGAGGCTCTTGAATACTTTCTTGTTTTATTGCGTCTTCATTCATTCTTTCATTTTCTTTATCGCTTAATCCCTTTTTGCGGGGTCGCGAGCCTATCCCAGATTATACGGGAAAGAGGCGGGGGACACCCTGGACAGGACGCTAGTCTGTTGCAGGACACACAAAGACACACAACCATTCAGACACACACTAATACCTATGAACAATTTCTCGCAAGTTCTCAATCAAACTCTGTATGTTTTTGGACTGTGGGAGGAAACCGGAGTGCCCGGAGTAAACCCAAGCAACACGGGGAGATCATACAAACACAGAAAGGTCACAAGTTAGCTGCCTCCCGACCTGCAAGTGAACCAGCAACCTTCTTTCTGTGAGGCGATCGCACAACTACTGCACCTCTGTGTGCTCCTTTATTGTGTCTTTTAATACGTTTGTTTAAATGTTGCCTTTATTTTAACTATATCTGGACATGGGTTTTTGTAATCCATAAGGGGGCGGAGCCTGTTTCAACTAGTACTTAAACAGGACGCCTGCCTATCGATTGGTACATATATAAATGAACAACTATTCACACACACCTATGGATAATTCCTATAATTAACTATTAAAAAAAATACATATATTTTTGGATTGTGCCTGGAGAAAAGCTACACAACAGAAACTCAACACAGGAAGGTTCTATATTTCAATTAAATGTACAAAAATATCAAATATTTACAAAGCCATTGAAAATACACCGACAAGGTCACGGTTAAGTGCCTGGTGTGTAGTGCCTGAGGTACAAAGTCGTTCCTGCTTTCATTAGTTGTGACCAAACCAAAATATTTCCAAACATCAGCTTTGAGGAGCTCATTGACCTTGACCCTTTGGGTCACCTTGACCCTGAGATGACACACGGGTCAAAATCTGCTGGGGTCGACTGTATCCTCTCGTCCTCAGTAATCGTCAGGAACATTAAAAAAATAAATACATGTAAACCTCTAGTATTAATGTGTCGTCAACAAAGGGAGAACAACAAACAGATCACTCACATCGTCCAGCAACTTTCCTTCCACTCGCAGCTCCCATGATGCAATGCTGCCGTCCGAGTCGTCGGCGTCAGGCCGGGCCGGGTTGAAGGTGTTGGAGATGTAGAGTCTCAGTTTACGCTTTTGCTGCTGACACGAGCGACGGGGAGAACAGCAGGTTAAAGGGGTGACCACCAGAGAAGACCTTGGAGAAGCGGAGACGCTCTTCCAACCTTCATCGGTCTCTTCAGCGCCTCCTGGATGTCCACGCGCTTACGCATGATGGTCTGGTCCAGTTTACGCTCGAACGCCAGCAGGTCCATGTAGGCCTGGGACTCGGGAACCAGCTCCCGGATCTGAAAAGACGAGAAGGTCAGTGAGAACACAAGGCCTGTGATTGAAACTTATGTACATTTTAAAACGATAGAAAAAATTAAAACATAAAAACAAACTAAAAACCCTCCTTTTTTTTTAGCAAATTGCAAAAGAAGAAATTGATTGATTTTCTTTACATCTTATATAATATGGAATTATATGATAATAACGTAATTATAGCTTTAATGATTAACAAGGGGGATTTAAACTAAACTATGATAACCTTTATGTGCAATTAATACAAATACTTTAATTACAACCTACTGCTTGGAACAACTTTGAAATTTTAAATAAAGCTTACTTACTTATTTACTTTAATGTATTCTAAAAAAGATTGAATTTTAAATAAATATTCTAATTTCAAAAAGTGTGTTTAATGTATAGATATTTTATAAATGTATAAAAACATATTTTAATGGAACAAAAAGTACCATTTTAATTTGATTATAGGACTGGAAAGATCAGCTAAGAAAACAAATTGAAAAAAGGACCTATAATATCTAAAATACATGAACAAACAACAGGAATAACTAAACACATTGACGATTTGTTATACAGTTCATACTTTGCACATTCTCTATTAAGGATATACGTACAAATAGTTTTATAAAAACATCAAAATAAATGAAAAAAATTGAATTTCCATTCGAAAACTTCAAGAGAAAATGTCAATGTAACAACTGCGTCGTCTCCCATCTTCACACTCCATTGTTCCCCATTTCTCACTATCTGAGCAGGTCTCTCTGCCAGAGGTGCCGAGCAGACCGACGAGACATTCCCCTCCTCTGACGCATGGCTGAGCGGCGACGTCCTCTGAGTCTCGCTATCAGTGTCTGGACTGTGTCCGACTGGACATCCCTGCCACTCACCTGTCACTCCAAATATCACCCCAAACCTTGTGATGGCTCCAGTCTGAACCCCCCCCATCATCTGGACCTCCACGGACTCGACCCGAGGACATGTTTTGGCTCAACAAAAACGACAAAAGGACACCGGAAAGGTGAAGAAATGCAGCCTCACCCTTTGCGGAAGAATCTTGTCTGCCATTTTCCTTCTCTTAGCACTGGAGAGAAAGACAGAGAGAAAGAGGAAAAGGGGAGCATGTTACTATGGTGACTGATAGCGTAGCACCCCGGCCATCTGCTAAAATGCTGGGCCACATCCAGCACCCCAGCGTCCCAGTGTGTGTGTGTGTGTGTGTGTCTGTGTGTGTGTGTTTGTGCTCGACGCACAGCAGTTCACCTGCAGATGGGGAAACCTCTGATGATTCTACGACTCAATCCACATTTTTGAAAAATTATGTGCACAGTTTGGAAGATTCGAGAATTTTCGAGAATTTTGTGAAGAGTATCCTGGAGCAGATGAATGAAACCTAGACACTGAAAATCTTGTAACCAGTTTTGTTTTACTCTCATACTTACAAGACTAATTTAACTGTGAACTCTAAACTTTATTGTTTAATTTTAATTGACTTCAAAGCCCCTTTAATGTCGTAACATGCTGGATAGACTCAGCTCTGTCATCTGATGTTGTTTAAACATAAAACTATCAAGTTTGTACAACAATGTACATGATATTTAGCTTTTGAATATACATTTAACGTGTTCAAGACAGGGTTTTTTTCAGGCATTTTTCTTAAAACCATTTTTTCTTTGAAGTTAACATCTAACAATTATTATTTTTTAGATATTTAAATATTCAAGTTATCATCAATATTGAAAAAAGAAAATGTACTTTGAGATAGTTAATGTATTACAATCAGTTAAAATCTATGTATGCAGTTAAACGCTACAAATATATGATATATATATAGTTTATACAGCATATATACATTTATAAATATATGCTGTATAAACTATATATATATAAAAAATGTATGTGTATATATATATATAGAGAGAGATATATATATATAATTGTTTTTCTTAAATAAGGAAATAAAGAATCATAACAAATATATAAAAGAGTAAAAGCATTTTGTTCTTCATTTAAAACTTGTGTTCTCTCCAAAAACAAAAGTTCTATTCCTTGTGTTGTCTCTGGGTCAAGGTGTTGTTGTTCTCTTGACCAAGAGACAACGCAAGGGATACCACAAACACATTTGTTTTTGGGCCTAAGGGTCACCTTGACCCAGAGAAAACACAAGGGTTTATATTTAATAAATGTCTGGATAGAAATCGTTTTGATAATCAATTGAAATATATATATATATTTTTTTCATTTTAAACCACTGATTGACACACACGAGAAAGAAATGATTCAAATAAAGGCTATAAAAGGCAACGTAGTTGTAGACTGACATGTCTGGGAAACAGAAATTGACGTATGAAAGAGACATTTTTCAAAAGTTCCTTCATCTCAGCACATACAACTCAGAAGCATGTCTCCAGTGTTTTTAACATTCCTGCTGTGTCCCGTGTAGGAGAACAAAAACACTCGGTGATTCATGAGTCGCTCAGGAAGATTCATGCACTGGTTCTGTCGAAGGTTGCTGCCTTAAACAAACTCTCATCCAGCAGCTGGGAGTGTGCGTTGAATGCTCTCTTTGAAAAGCGTAATTTAAAAAAGGATAATGAGATTTTTTTTTTTAATGTGTTCAAACGTCATTAAAGTTCGTCAAAGTTGAAGGATAATTTGATACCATTCTTCTTCCAGCGGTGAGAATAAAAGTGTGTAGTTAGAATGTAGATTTATTTATTTAACAATTGTTGAGGTTTTTCGTATATCAACGGTCGACTGTGAGAAATCCAGAGATAACCAAAATAATCTCAATATAGTTTGTCTGTATCAAAAAACTTTATCTGTTAGAAAATAAATTTAAAAACGAGACTTTCAAGAAAAGTTACTGGCAAACCTAACTCAGGTTGTCCAAGTGATATTGCAGTTCTATGATTGTATTTGATTGTAAATTCCCAAATTATATAATGATTCACACACAAAAAAGCAAAGCTTAACAACCCATAGGTGATTCTAACAAGGTTCAGACCAGCTTATGTGTTTATGTGTAGTTTATGTGGGTTGGATCAAAGACCTGCATCAACATATTCAAAACCCCTGTGTTCCATCATCCTGATCCACCCTTTAACTGAACTTTGCTATGGCTTAATCCTCAGTGCACTTCCCTGCAGTCTCACAGCTCCTCCTCTTACTTCAAGAAGATGTTAATATGGACATTAATTTTGCGAGGATCTGTCCTGAGAGTGAGACGGTCTCTTGTGAGGGTTTGTGCTTCAATTGGGGCTCGTTGGGTATGAGGATTGACTCGGTGTCAAACTTCTGTGACTAGGTTTTTGTGATGTGCCTGAAGGCTTTGACCTCGTATTGACACCCTCAGTGGGACCTTCAGCTGGTGCTGGACTCTCGCACAGGCCCAGACTTCAAGCCTCTTGACCAGGTCCAATTAGATATGTTGTCCTTTAAAGTTCTACTTATGCCGGCCCGGACCTCTGCGAACCCTGAGTGTCTTTTCTTTAGGCTCGAGGAGTTGCCTCTAAGCGCCTGTAGGCTTTGCCTCTTCCTTTGTGGTGTTGGTTCTAATGCTGCTGTCTGTCCAGGGCTTCAGTCTGTACTTCGTGGCTGGTGAATCCCGATGTCAGGCCATGTCTACCAGATAATGGTCCCACAATGGTTTGGGGGCTTATTCCAACCTGCGGTTTGGATGCTTTGTTGGTCCTTCTGTGGAGGGTCACAGCGGAAGATACCTGACTTGGAGGAGGTCATTAGCCGAGGCCTCAGTTGACTGGTGTCCTAGGCTCGCAAGCTCCTTGCTATTTCCTAATAAAGTTCTCTCTTAGGGTTAAAATTAAACATTCTGACATCACTCTGGTGCAGGTGTCCTCCCCTAGAAGCTCTAAATCATTTAGTATCAACATGTTAATCGTGAAACAAAATAAATATTTATGTCAACATGGTGAGAGTTACTTCTGCCTTTAGGTGTTTTTGTAATGTGTACATTAAGCAGCAAACCTTATTTTTATTATTCTTTTTTAATGTACAAATGGGAGTTTCAGGGATGACTTTGAAATTTACGTGAGTCCTTGAATGCAACTCGTGTTTTGTGACCAATCAGAGCAGAGTGGGCGTGGTTGCCTGGACGAGACTTCTTCTCAGCCAAAATAGCGCATCTTAAGTGGGCGGGGCTTAAGCCTATTTTCTAATGTAAATATCTTTATTAAAAGAGGGTTTTGTGCAAAAAAGAAACATACTAGAGTATAATAGAGGTCATAGAACAATTTAAGATACACTTAAACCAGCACATTATGTTCCCTTTAAGCTTTCTCAACTGGGAGTCAGAGCCTCAACGATTAACCAGTAGCAAAGATCAGTTTGAGGACTGCACTATGCGTAGAGGAGGTTATGGTCATGTGATATAACCTCGCGTTAAGATTCATAAAACAAATGGATACTATATATATATGTGGTACTATACTGTACAGTTGTTGAAGTTGAGCTAGCATATGTCAGCTACATGAAGACAGTGTGTAGATCTCTGCAATATCACAGAAAATGGTCCAAACACATTGTAAGTCATTGAACAGAGCTAGTTAGCAAGCTTGGGTTAGCATGACTGAGATGCTAACATTGACAACAGAGTCAGAAACAATCTCATGAAAACAAAACGGTCGTTGTTTCTGTAGTTTCCACTGCATCACAAAAGCCAAAACGTCCAGATCAAATCCTGGACTGTGTCCCACTAGCATGCCAGACCCTGTACCGAAAAGGTCCAGAGAGGGGGAAGGGGTGTAGTTGGAAAAAAAAATCTGCATAACATGTCCACTTACAAAGGGTTTTTTTAGGTCAGATTCTATTTTTTATTCAGGTGCAAAGAAAACATCATGCCATGCTCCAGACCAAAGCATGCATCACTACAGGGCGGGACCACCCGGAGCCCCACTGACCGTTGGCCCACATTCTGGGCTAAGGTGAGTCACTAAACTAGGCCAGAGTCATCAAACGTAAGAAAGTGGACATGCAGCAGAAGGACTCCTACTTTGATCCGAGCGTAGGATCTGATTGGGGCTCTCTCATGTCCATCTGCCTCGCCGGCATCTCATTGGCTCCGGGGAATCCCACCGGCTTCCTGGGAATTGGTCCGAAGGTTGTCGGGTTAGATTGTGTAGTGAAACACTGTGGCAGCATGTCTACTGACACCTGCTGGTCCTGCCTGTGTGTGTGTGTGTGTGTGTGTGTGTGTGTGTGTGTGTGTGTGTGTGTGTGTGTGTGTGTGTGTGTGTGTGTGTGTGTGTGTGTGTGTGTGTGTGTGTGTGTGTGTGTGTGTGTGTGTGTGTGTGTGTGTGTGTGTGTGTGTGTGTGTGTGTGTGTGTGTGTGTGTGTGTGTGTGTGTGTGTGTGTGTGTGTGTGTGTGTGTGTGTGTGTGTGTGTGTGTGTGTGTGGGTGTGTGTGTGTGTGTGTGTGTGTGAGTATGTGTGTGTGGGTGTGTGTGAGTATGTGTGTGTGGGTGTGTGTGTGTGGGTGTGTGTGTGTGTGTGTACAACAGTGGCAGCAGAGGATCTGGGAGTTGAAGTCCTGGCTCGTGTAAAAACAGACCCACTCGATACACAACAAATATGGTATTTATGATTGCATGTTTGTGTAAAACTAATCCAATTATTTAGCGGATCACTAAGATTAACTGCTTCTTATCTGCGGTCATGTCTAACACAGGAATTACAAACTTAAAATAATTGTTAAATAACGTGGCGGAGAAGGAGAAAACACGAAGATGAGCCAATCAGGCTACATGCTAACAATAACATACAATGCTTAAAAACAAGCTAACCTGAAGGTGAGCTAACGCAACCAAACACTGACATAAACATTAGTACAAAGTACCATTGTTGCGATGTACTACCTGAATTGTAAAGATGAATTAAACAGCTAAATATGTGATAATGTTAACCTTATTTTCCAACAAATTGTAAAGTGTATCTATTTCAGTAACAATGCTAACAAACGCTACAGTAGAAAATGCAACTGGGTCACTGCATTTTACTTAAAATAACTTTAAACGGTTTGCATTAAATAAAAGCAGGACAAAAGCAAACAAGAGAACATACTTTAAACATTACTGACCAGAATTTTATTTGGACGTCAATAAAAATTATGGTGAAATCAACTTCCTTTAGTTTGTCTTTAGTTTCCTCATCTATGAATTGCAATGTTATTTTTGGAAATAAAAGCAGAGAGATTTTTCTTTAACAACTCAAAAAAGATAAATAAACTTTCAGACGACCTTGAATTTAACATTTTTTTTATAGAACCGTTTTTCCTGAAAACTTTCTCAATGTCGAACCCGGCGCTAAGTCAGCAGCCGGCAAGGGTCCGAGCCGGATGCCAGAGTGGTGCCGGGTCGACACCGGGTCGCCACGCCAGAGGACACACACACTCTGTCACACACCTGCGCGGGTCACCCTGGCCCATCGATCAGAACCTCCACATCGTGGCGGCCCGGGCCGGACAACATTTCCCCTCGACAAGTCGGCTTAATTAGAGGAGGATCAATGTTGCTGCAGGTACTGAGAGTGTTCATCGATCTGGGTTTTAATGAGCCAAACTGCCACAAACAAACTTGTGTGTGTGTGAGTGTGTTGACAAAAACTGGTGTGTGAACACACAACCTGCCATCCAGTGAGAGAGGGAGGGAATAGAGGATGAAGGAAGGACATAAAAATGGCCGGAGAGAAAATGTGTGATTCTTATTTGCAAATAGTTTGTTTGTGTTTATTGCTCTAAGTTAGTCTGTGACTCATGGGTTAATATAGACAATGAATTATGTTTTGCTTTTAGCTTCTGAACTCGTATGCAGTGAGTCAGAGTCAGCTAGTGATTAATGGGTTAGTGTGAAAACTTCAGGACTTATTTGCAATGAGTAAGAATCAGCTTGTGACTCATGGGTTAATGTGAAAACCTCTTTTTTTATTGCTTCCAGCTTTAGGACTCATTAAGCAGTGAGTCAGAGTCAGCTTGCGACTCATTGGTTCATGTAAAGATGTCATTGTTTCTTGCTTTTAACCTCATGACTCATTAGCAGTGAGGCAGAGTTAGCTTGCGACTCATGGGTTGATGTCAAAACTACATTGTTTCTTTATTTTAGCTTCATGACTCACTAGCGATGAGTCAGAGTCAGCTTGCAAATCAAGGGTTAATCTGGAAATGTCAATGTTACTTGTTTTCAGCTTCAGGATTCATAAGCAGTGATTCAAAGTCAGTTAGTGACTCATGGGTTAATGTGAAAATGTAATTGTTTCTTGCTTTCAGCTTCAGGACTCATAAGCAGTGAGTCAGAGTCAGCTTGCGACTCAAGGGTTAATGTAAAAAATTTGTTTCTCGCCTTTAACTTCATGATTCATAAGCAGTGAGTCAGAGTCAGCTTGCGACTCATGGGTAGAGTGAAACATGTTTTGCTATCAGTTGCTTGTGTTATTTCTTCTGCACACTCTGACAAGGGAATATCAAGATCATTCCCAAACGACCATCAACCTCCCAGCACTCATGTTCGGGGACCAGTAGGGGGCGCCGAGATGTTTTATTAATCAGCCATCAGTGAAGCACTTGTCACAAAAATGAAGGATCAGTTTGAGTCCCAGTGTGAAGAGAGTGCAGCCGAGCGGACGAGACTCACTTCCTGGCCCGGTTCTGGACCGCCTGCTGCTGCTGCTGTTGCTGCTGCTGCTGCTGGACCTGCTGGGAGGGGGCGGGCCTCTTTCTGCTGGGCTCCATCACCTGGGGGGGCAGACCCGGTCGCACCGCCGGGCTCCCGCCGTACGGGGGTCCTGGGGGGCCCATGGGGGCTCCCTGATGAGGCATCCTTGCTCCAGACGGCATACCGGGACGCTGCGAGGACGAGAGCGCAGAGAAGAGTCACACGACGGCACCGACTCATTAGAATCACAAATAACTGCTTCTAAAAATACAACAAAGCAGATTCACAGATCTATCGCAGCTTTTATTTGTGTTTCTATTTATTTTCTTCACAAGAAGATCTGAGAGACGAGTCGACTGGACCCTTCAAACACCTCATGCGACCCAGACGAGCGAGGACGATATTGAAAGAAACCAATCTGAAGTCTGATGCTTAGTCCCAGCTAGCCAGGGTCAGTCCGAGCTGCACCAAATCAAGAGGAGACAGAAAACTGATGAAGTTCATTAGTCAGTTAATTCTATTGAGACACAAAAACTACCATTTGCGGTTACTTTTGAAAACAAATTCAATGTGTTTGACAACAGTAACTATTTATTGAAACTGTTTCATGATACATCTATTTGTTCTTACTTATATATATATATATATATAATTTCATTTTTTATATATTATATATATATATATATATATGTATATATATATATATATATATGTATATATATATATATATGTATACAAAATTATTAATAATTAATAATTCAATAAATACATGTATAAAAAAACACACACTCATATACAGTATAATTTATCAAACCAAATTTAAAATCTTATTTCAAATAGAAAATAAATACAAATAAACATATTGAGGTACTAAATACATTTGTTTATATATATATATATAAGTATATATTCAAATATCTTTGTTTCAACTGATGTTTTTTCAAAATTCAAATGTGTGTGTTTTTATTCTATAAACTCTTACAAAACATTCTCAAAAATATGATTTAATTGGAGTAAAGGGCGTCGGTGCTGTGGTGAGGACAGAAGAAGAAATCTGATCAAGGTCAAGAGATTTTTTTCAGATTCACGATCACTTAAAGTGGACAAAATGTTCTTTTACATTCACTATAAGTTTGACTGTCGAAAGTGAGAAAGCGTGCAAATATTTTAACAGTTTCTAATAATCTGGAAGATTTACTCCTGCCAGTTAAAAGTGGAGAAGCAACACAAACACAAGTACACACAACTCAACAATGCAAACAGTGTCAAAACGCACACGGCTGTGATGTCTGGGAGCAGCTGAGCCGCTCTCACCTGTTCCTGTCGCTCCCACTGCTGCAACCCCCAACAACACACACACACACACACACACTCAGCCTGACAACAGTTTCCACACAACAACACACAACTATCTTGGATTCAATGTTCTCGTGGTTTTAATCATCAGATTGTAGCTTCAAATGTTGTCACTATTTGTTTTAATGATGTGTGTTTTTGTCCTTCAGCATCCTCACTTCATCTCACTAATGGAGCCTCACTACTGGAGGTAAATCTGACGACTGCAGGACATGATGATGTTTTTCTCCTGAAAGTTCACTTCTTGTGCTGTGACCTAAAATAAGTCACACTGGTTCTCTTGTTTCACCCGGAAAACCATAAACTCCACCGTAGTTACGAGCTGCTACAGGCGAGCGCCCCTAGTGGTCAAGAAATGGGATGCATTTTAAAAACTATTATCTTTGTATGGATTTCAATTTTTTTGGGGAAACCTAGAGTCCCAGGAGGAAAATGAGACTAACAAACACAGAAAGAACATTCTGTTAGTTAAGTAAAGCTGGAATCAGACCTGGAACCTTGATGTGATGCTTTCAGACACTTATAATATAATAAATGAAAAATAAACCCCTTGAAAGCTCTTTATTCTATAGATATACAGCCGGCAAAAATAGAAAGAGAGATGTTGTGTTGAGTTTAAAAGGAAATAAATGTTTTATTTAATATTTTATTTCCATCATGTTAAAAAACATGTACCTCTAACATGTTTCATACATTATTCTTATCATCCATTAATAAAGAGAGTACGGTGGACCTCACAGGCAAACAACATTGACAAAGAAAAAGTACAACTGCGAAAATTCATTCAAACAAAACCACAACAACATCAACTGTGGCCAAATTCTAGCATCCCTGCTGAGACCTGCGACCACTTCTGGGAGCATAAACAGGCAGAAAAGAGGTTCTTTTCTCTGACGCAGAAACCTTTTAGCACAGAAAGTTTTTCCTCTCACCACTTTTTACATTTTTTGTTTGTCCAACTACAGTATTTACAGACTTCTATTAATGCCCAAGAAAGAGATGACATTTTAATTCTCAAAACAAAGATAAGTTAAAGTTAACAATGATGATATTTTTCTTCTAAATCTTTAATGCAAAATAAAGATCATTTCAAGGTCAAAAAGTAGAAAAACATGTTCTGTTGGAGCTAATATAAGGCAAATGCAGGTTCTATTTGATCCTTCAGGGCCACCATAGAGAGAACATTTATTCATGTCCTTTCTAACAGTAGTTCAATCTTGCAACGTCACATTTGTCCTCTTACCTCCTAACTTTTCCACGGCTTACTTCACATCAGTTTTGATGAAGTTTAAAACAGGATCTTAAAGTTTCAAATAACTCATCACGAATTAAAGCTTTGATAACAATGTTTACAAGATGTTTATTATTTATATATTCTATTTGTGGTGCATGCACAAAGGCTGGAGTCCATCCCAGCTACCTGGGGTAAGAGGCAGGGACACCCAAGTCCATTAAGAAACGACACTCCAAAGGTTTGATGTATTACTTAATTTGTTTTATATATATTTATGTAAACAGAAAACAACTTTGTTCATGTGGCTGTTGTCTTGTGTTAGTGTGAAGCTCAATCATGTTTAGACAAAGCTTACTTTTTAATTTAATTTTTACTAATAGACTTCCAGCACGTATCAAAGTACTGTGGTATTAAAGGTACTGTCGTCAATATAAAACACAGTCGCGTGACTTTATTAAACCAACATTTCCATCTGAACTTTGGACGACAGACAAACAGACCCCGAGTGTGAACAAAGAGAATCAGCAGAGAAAACATTAGATGAAGGTTTGTAATATGTTGACGTTCAAAGACCTCAGGCGAGGTATTATGAGGGACCAGAGATACGTAGCAGGCGTCGCTGTCACTCTGGTCAGTGTGTGTGTGTGTGTGGGGGGGGTGTTTGAAGAGCCGAGTGGATAAAACGACATATGTTCAGGATCTCCGGCTCAGAAACTCCCGTCTCCTCCAGAACAATCCGGATAACTTAGAAAAAAAATAACAGTCTGGAGGTGATCCGGCTACTGTTCTGGGTGAACTTCCAGTAAATTGAGAGACAATGAGCGCGACTCTATAATCTGACCCGCTGAAGTGAGTCCAGCGCGGCACTCGGAGCTCTGCCAGCGATCGAATCCTCCCGTGGATGGATATCTGAGAAGAGTGTTGGCATATCTAGAGGGCTGGAGGGATTTGAAGCAACCCAGGCTCACCAATCTCAACCTTTTAATGAAAGTTGAAAACTGTGATCCATAAAAACATTTGTTCAGACTGAGAGGAATAAAAAATATCTGGACTGTGAAGGGAAAAATAGAAAGTTTAGAAACGGCATCTTTTTTCCCTTCTTTTCTTCAGTCCACATGATCCACTGGCATTTTGGTCTCATCTTCCATCATTGATAGTTGGATCATACAAAGTCAAAAACTGGAATAGGACCAGGAGATGTAGATAAATCAACCATTTACTTGACTTAACCAAGCTAGTGCTACCATCTAGTTAGTGTCATAACCAAGCCAGTAGTGTGACTGAACTAGGGGCGTCACCAGGTGAGAGATGTTAGCGGGTTAAGGATCAGTACTTCATGCGTCACTGACCAAGAGGCGTCCGTAAACTAGCAGCTTTAGCATGCTAGAAGCTAATGGTGTGACAAAGCAGGAGACGGCGGCAGGTTAGAAATGCAAGCTAGTGGCATCAACATAGGTCACTGAGCTAGAAGCTTCATAAAGCTAGAGAGCTTGGTAGCATGCTAGAAGTATTACTTATGCTGTGTCCAAAATCGCACACTTCTGCACTTACACTTAGTATTTTAAGTACACAAGAGCGTCCCAATTAGCAGTATGCGAAAATGTAGTGCACACTCAAATGGCCAGAAAATTGTGTGTGGATCGATGGACACTTTACACCCTCAACAGCCGCCATCTTAGTGACTTAGATGACGCTAAACGGAAGCTACGTCACTGACGCCGCGTCTTTCGGAGCAGATACTGGCGTAAATGTCGAGAGAAAACGCAAATTTTACCCAAAAACAACACAACACCAATAATAACACAATGAAACACAACTTAATGACTTGTTTTAATTGGTGAAAAGCGCTGTTGAGTGTCGGCGATAGTGTTCCAGCTTCCGATTGCGATCAGCGTTAAATAGTAGTAGAAGAAGAAGCTGTCGAGTCATTTCCGGTAAGTGTGTAGCAGCAGTGTTTGATTTGAGAAGGTACTATCTGTCTGAAGTTTGCGCACTGGCCAAATGTGCACTTACACATCATCGTACACGCATGTTATTGTGTACTATAAACCAGTGCACTCGGAGAAGTGCGCGATTCGGGACACAGCCCAAGCTAGAAGTCAGCTAGTGAGGTCATCAAGGAAATGGCATCACTGAGACTAAGAGGTCAAAAAACTACAAGTGTCACTGCGCTAGTTTGCCTGACAAAACAATAGATGTTACAAGGCTAGCGGGGTTGCCAAGCTAGAGATGTCAGCAAGTCGAAGACGTCAACAAGAACCGACGAGCTAATGGCGTCACAGAGGTAGAGGTGTCACCAAATTAGCAGTATTATGAAGCTAGAAGTGTCATCGAACTGTTGACGAGCTAATAGCGTCAACAAGCTAAAGCTGGACAGAGCTAGAGAAATCACCAGACCGCCATTCTTCAGGTTTTTCTAGGCGAGTAGCATCAACAAACTGCTAGCACGACTGCACTGTTAGCCTCACCTAGCTAGAAGCTCCCAAGCTAGAGATGTCACTGATCTGGTGACATTGTCAAGTGGTTCCACTAAACAAAAAACATCAGAACTATAGATGCGTCACTACGCTAGCTGAACCAACTAGCTAGCAGGGTCATCCAGGTACTATCATAAGTGATTTAGAGGCGTAGGAGAGCTCAGAAGTCAACAGCTAACGGCTCCAGTGAACTTGAGGCACGAATGAGCTAATGGCGTCACAGAGCTAAGCGTTATCAAGCTTGAAGCTACAAAATTTTGCCGTTACTTAAAGTAAACCATCTGGAAAATCTGCTCGGTCCGTTAGGACAATAACCAATAACAAATGAACAGCGTATGTTAGTACTGTAGTACATGATCTGGGAACTGAGCGATCGGTGCATTCGATTATTAAATACAACTTTATTTATAAAGCAGATGATGTAACGTCACTCTTTCTTCGATTCAAGGCTTCAATCTTGGGGAAACTGAAGTGAAAAATGAATCATCCAGTGGTTAAACTCATGTAAACTATTAAGGATTTCTAGGTTTTTGTTGGCCCGGCTTGTCAGTTCCGCAGTTATGAGTTTGTTTTTTTGTCAGTTTGCCATAAAAGCATCGAGACAGACTATAGCGGTTGCGTTCACTTATCACAGAGATTTCCTGGATCATGTACTGACAGGTACCAAGCTTTTGGTGTCATCAAGCTGTTAGCACGACTTCAAGAAGCTATAGTGGCGTCACAAGGCTAGAGTCGAGGGTCGGAGCCAGAGGCCAGTGGGTGATTCAAAATAAGAAAGTTTGAAATGTAATTAACCTTTATGTTGCATTTTCACAGACACACATTTCTGCTCTTGAATGTTTGTTACCAGGGAGATTATCGTGTGCGTGCGAGAAACTTCCTTTTCAGAATTCATCCTCGGCCCAAAAAGTGCGAGTGATCGGAATTTCAATCAAGCTCAGAGCCTCGCTTTCATTTACCGAATAAAAAAAAAAATCATCCTGTTTTAAGGAGCGAAATACGTTTATATTGCAGAGATGACAGAAGCTTGATTGAGAGTAAACAGGTGCCGCGACACATTTTTAGGATTGTTCCTCTTAATTGATTTTCACGGTCAAATTCAAGTGTGTATATCCGCGCTCCTCGGCAGACGTGCGCTCATCCAATAAAGTTATTTATTGGTTTATTTTGGAGGACGACCAACAGAAACTCAAACACATCTAATCAAAACTGATCATCTTGTTTCAGGAGCTCAAGGGCTGTATTTTTCTACGAATGGGAATCAATGTTTTTGAACTGTTCTCTTGTGTGTTTTTGCCACATTTTGAAAGCTTTTCAGAAGCTTTATTGAGAAATAAATTTAAAAAATACTTCTAATTTTCTTGTATTTTTGTTTTCATTTTTTCACCAGTGTTAATAATATTTTTTACATCTTTACACATTTAAAATATGTGTTGTCGATTTTTACAAATTTGAACTATCAATTAGTTTAACACAAATATTATTTAAAGAAAATATATACTTATTTTAAAAAAAAACGGGTTGAGGAAAAGTACATCAGAAATATATATTACAATTAATAAGGCATAATTATTTAGATTATTTTAGATTATTTACTTTACTATTTCATTTTATAATGTATACACACTATAAAACATTTTTTTATTTTTATTGTTTAACACAAAACAATTCAGTGAATATTTCTTTATATATTTAATTCATACAACAGTCATATCTCAAATATTATTCTTCATATAAATACAAAATGAACGTTGTTTTTTAAGCTCATATTAACACATTTATTTTAAAAACAATGACCAATTTCTATTTTTCCTACGGACGATTTACTGTAAAGCGACTCAGGCGGAGGATCTTGAAACGACACCACGATCCTTCCTCTTTCTCGCTCAGATCACCTTCAGAGATACTGACCACTGCAGGAGCTCTACCACGTTACGCCGCCGGTCATAATGTAACAGCTGATTGAATATTCCTCGGATGCTCCTCTTATCCATCATCAGAGATTCTTAAGTGCAGGAGGTTCTTCTCTCTGACCTCCACACTCGCACTAATGAGCGACAGAGAGGATGAAGCCGGACGGAGGCGAAGGGATAATGAGGGACGTGGACCAGCTACCAACCCCCCCTCCAACCCCGACACCTGAGGGTGGCCTCGCTTTTAACCTTCAATAACTGCAACTTTGTCTGCTCATTATTTAAGCACGCACTCATCTGTGCTCACAGAACCTTTTTTTGGCGGAAGCCACCCGGACTAGAACCTCCCGGAGAAGAAGCCTTTCGCCCCGGCAAGACTGTCCCGGCTCGGTGTTTGGCTGGAAGCCGCCGCAGCCTCATCAAGGTTAATTGGTCTGTTGAGAGGACGCGCTCGTCCGTCTCATCAATCACGGACTCCATTGTTGCCCAAAGTCTCTGCGAGGCGTCGACTCCGTGTGACCGACGCTGTCAGCCAGACAATAGCTCTTCCTCCTCGGCCGTGTAAATCTACCTGCCGTCAGGCGGCGCCGCATCAGCGCTGATTAAAACTGAGTTCAATCTCACGAGCGCGACTCGGAGCAGACGCCGCTTTCGTGGAGGCGTTTGTGCAGCTGTTTGGAGGCTTGAGCTCCGATGACCTTCCTAATACTTTTTCCTACGGTGTGTGAGGCGACCACCACAGCTCCTGTGGAGCAGACTCAGGAGATTGACACGAGTAGAAGTGTGTATTGAATCTGACGATACAGTAGAATATTTATGTAGTATTGTCCGAGTACTTGACTTTGCTTCTGCGGAATTTACAGAACACATGACCAAGTCGTAGCTGCTTCCTTTGTTTGGAAACCAAAATGTGTTCAAAGATATACTTTAAAAGCTGCTGGAATAAACTGTATCCTCTCGTCCTCAGTCATCGCCGGGATCTTGTCGGATTTCTTTAGATGACTAACAGTCAGTGGATACAACTAAACACAACAATAAAGGACAGGACAAC
Organism: Callionymus lyra; assembly: GCF_982586985.1. Taxonomy (NCBI): domain Eukaryota; kingdom Metazoa; phylum Chordata; class Actinopteri; order Syngnathiformes; family Callionymidae; genus Callionymus; species Callionymus lyra. The sequence goes on along the minus strand of NC_141821.1, from coordinate 22,538,421 downwards.
ACATTTGTTAACACACAAAACATGAATGAAGATTGCGAGGAAACACAACAAGTTCTTCTACCTGGAACTGTGAAACACAACAACACACTACTCAGACACAAAGGTCAACTAGCTAATTTACTTCTTGAAACCACAATTCTGCAACACAAGAGATGTGTTTTGGTAAATAAAACTAAACAACAACAAATGAAAGAGAACATTGACAGGAAACGTAACCCACGACTAAATATCTCTGAAAAACACAAATAATTAATAATAATAATTGCAACATCTCATAGTAATAGCACAATAGTAAACACAATGAATCAAGCGACAACAACGCGTAAATAAACACCATCAAACACAACCTAGTGTTGTCTCACTCACAATCTAAACCAATGAAAATAGACAATGCTGTACATGATTTAAAAAAAATACCAAATACAACAACACCTGAGAAAACACAAAAAGTACCACAATCAACATTTATAAACTGTCTAAAAATAACAACTTAACAACAGATCTTCTCAACGACACAAGACTGACACAACACATTACAAAAGCAGTTGACAAGATTGAACTAAGCAAAGTTACTGATTAAACATTGTTTAACACAAAACTAACCAATCAGATCTCTTAACAAAATAACACTTAACTTAAGTAGCCGGAGAAAATGTAATCAGAAAAATTAAGTCAATTATTGAAGGAAACAAGACTCGCCAAACACAACCACCAAAACAAAACGGCAATAAAACACAATTAATTCCTGGATAAAAAAAAAAAACACAAGACAATATTAATTCCTTAGTTAAATCTGAGGCGGCAAATTTAGAGTTTCTTTGGGTGTTGTGTTTAGTCGTTTTTTCTATCCTTTAGTGACTCTGTGCAGTGTTTTTTACTTAAGTCTTCCTACTATACTGCATAACATTTTTAATTTCAACAAATGTCACGTTCTTTTGATTACTTTTGAGAATTCTAGTCAAAAATATGACGCTTAGACAAACTGTAATTGTTTTTAACATAAACATAACAACGACAGGCTAAATAAATTGTTAAAACCCGAAGGCTAACATTAAGTAACTCAGGATTAGCATCCGATCCTGTTAGCATCAAAAGCATCAAGAGGCGATGTTTACATCATTTATCATGTTGATATTTACACTTACAATAATCAGGCATACAAAAAACATTATGACCACTAGTGTAATCATGTGAAAAAAAACAAAAACATACCGATGGCAAACAAAATACTGAAACGTTTGCGTGACCAAAATGCAACACAACATGTGACAACATCGTAGGATCACTGCGATCTTGAACCACGTTTAAATACTGCACTCAAAACCAAAGTATTAACTCTTTTTTTTGGTACCATGATGTACTATTTCCAGTGCAATGAAACACCACTTTCAAAGCCATATATCACTTCATAGAGTCGATTCCCAGGTGGGACCTCAAAAGGGTGAAAGGTGTTGGATGGTGTGAATATGAATCTAACCAAGAATTTTTCTTTGACTTGTTGGACAGATATTGACCAAGCGACTGGAGTGTAAATTACAAGTACGAGGGGTGTGACATGGTGGTGTAAAGAAGTGTTCTCCTTAGTTAGGTCACCTTCAAGCATTTGGTTCAAAAAGTGCAATGAGAAAGGTCAAGTTAAGAGGAAAAAATCCAAACGTAGAAAGAAAATAATTGGCTTTATTTAGCATAGCCATGTAAGTATGACTAAGAGGATATATATATCGGTGTTTGACATGTTGGACAATTGATTTTTGTGTGCCGTGTCAACCACCCGTTACGTGTTACCTTCGCACGTAGGTTACAAAGGTGTAAAATAAAATGAGATTACACCTAGATTATGGACCTAATTTAAGTGTCTTCGACGGTCAAATACTGATGTTGTTGCACTGTTTGTGTGACGCTTTTGTATGTTGACAACCAAGGTTAAAAAACATAGGCATGATCATTGCTAAGGGCGTCCTTTAGGTTTAAAAAGTGAAGCCAGATAATGGCAACGTCTAGCAGATAACTAGAGATAATCTACGAGATGATTCAGGGTGAAGTCTGGTACCACAATGGAGACAAATACTATAGATTTCAATGTTTGCACTGCAACAAACTTGTCTTCGGGCAGATATTGACCATCAGCGGTATTAGGCAGACATCTCGTCTATCGAGTACCGTCGACTAAAACACAATCCAGGCGAGGGTTTGTACCTCCATGACCCTGATGCAACCTCTCCAGGAGCACGGAGAACGATGCAGCTCCTGAAGTCAACAGTCAGAGAAACAGTAAAACCGGAGCGAACTCGCTTTCGCCTCAAAATTGACAAACCGCATCTGGGGAAACTTTGAAAGAGCGATTCAGATCCTTTCGAATCCCGTCGTTCATACCCACGACCACGCTCGTCGGCGCCCGCTTATTAAAGTGCACTCGAGGATTTAGGGCAATAGTTGCCTGACCTCTAACCACTAGCAACACTTGACTTGACATTTCACGCTTCCTCCACATGAATGGACTGATTGTTCTGCTTGATTTCCACTATTGGACGCCCGCCCGTCCAACAATACTACGTCCGCTCGCCTCGTGACCTTACAGGTTCGAATCCTTTCACCGTAAGCAACAGCATGCCAAGAGGGGCGGCTCTAGAGCGTGTTGTTTTGGGGGGGTCGTCATTCTCCTCCCCCCGCACCCCCTCCACGTCTGTCTCTTGACTCCCAGTGCCCGGTTAGCTAAAGGAGAACGAGCTGCCTCGCCGCCGCTGGGCTTCTTATTTTCTTAGTTTTTATCCGCCAGCGAATCCTCTTCTCAACCATGGCTGTGCGGCTCAGCCTCCTCCATCCATCCATGCTGCTCCACTTCTTATTCTTTCAAGCAATTCCCTGGCAGGCTGAGAACCAGGGGGCTGGAAATAACCTTCACATGGCCAGCTATCTTACACACACACACACACACACACTCTGCCGCGCCGACACACACACATGCACACACAGATGCCAGCTCCCTTCAAGGGAATGACAGACAGCAACACTCACCACTCCATGGACCAGGAACTCAAACAGTTTGCTCTTGGTGGCTTTCCTGGCTCCCCCAGCCGTCTCCTCCGTAGCCATTTGCTCAGTCCCCTCCGCTCACCCTGCGATGTCTCCCTTCTCCTTCTTTTGTCTTTCCCTCGCTCCCTTCTCCCAGCCTCCGGTTCCCCTCCCCTGCTCCACTTTCCTTCTCTTTGTGCTCTCCTCTTCAGCACTGCCTGTCCCTGACTCTCCTTCTTCTCTCGCTCGTCCCTCCCTCTCTCCCACTGTAGATCCCTGCCAGTGTCTGGCTCACTTTTTAGTTGAGCTGCCTTTCAGGAGCCCTGCTTAAAAAAAAAAAAAAAGGGGTGGAGGGCTGTCGTGCAAGGGGGGGTCCGGCAGGGGGGTTTCAGCCAGCCCACCGCGTCTCTCTCCCCCGCACAGCTGTTGCATTCCATTGGTAGATAAGGGCATGCTGTGAGGCGAGGCTGCCATTTGGTCCGGACTAGGGGGGCTGGGGAGGTCTGAACCGGACCTCTGCTGCTGCAGTCCCCCCCCACCCCCCCACTCCCCCTGGTGACCGAAGAGAGGCCACAGTCAACACACGGGAGCTCCACGTCTGGGCTCATTCTAAAAAAGAAAAAAAAGGACTCTTAAAGGGACCTCGCGGGTAGCTTGCGATCCTCCTTGTTATCTTCTGGGACAGTGTAGTCTACATAAGGGCCTGTTTTTGTGGTAAAAATGGATATAATCAGGTGTTTTTTTTTATGAATACCACTTGAATACAATGAATATCATATGAATTATTTATTACGTCTGTGCAGCAAACGCCTCACCGACGTACCCAGGTGGAGGTGGGACCACAGGTCTACTTGACGGACTAAAGACAGACACTAACAAGGCCATTATTATGACCATAAACATGACAAATTATAAACTGTAATAAACTACAATCCCGTGTTGCAGGAGAGTGTTAGCGAGCGACACGTAGCAAAGGTAACAACTTACTTACTTTGGTTCTGAAAGAAAATGAAACGTGTGAACATGGAGAACAAAATGCTCTTTGGAAATCCTCGGTCAAGGCCAACACCTTTTAAATAAAATGGTTTTAAAACGGATTTGACCAAAGTGTCGGTGAAGTGGTCTCTTAGCAAATGACAGTCATTTTAGGAGCAACTTTGTATCAAACGGCAGAAACAGACCGGGTCTTAAAAGAGGCCTCATGGATGGAGGCGAACAGAAGTTTGTCTACAAGTGCTGCTTCGTTTCCACTCTGATTAGACGGACAGACAGACTGATCGAATGCCATCGATCTCCCGGGAAAACTCCTTCGGGAAATTAGCAACATTAGCGCCACGCTTTTATCCAACGATCGTTTCTACGAGAACCAGCCCTGGTACAGACGTCTCCGGGGCGTCCCAGGTGGACTACGGTCGCGGCACTAGAAGGACACCGATCTCTTTTTGCGACCGGAGAAAGATTGGACTGAACAGGTTCATGAGGAAGTAGCTTCAACTAACGGTTTTATTTCTAGTGACAGCTATGGCGACATGAAGAGCCGTTCTTCTTCCTGTCCTTCAGACCGTCTTCAGAGGTCGTTCTCAGACGACCTCTCTGCGTTTGTACCGCTCGGCCCGAGGCTCCGTCCCGGGCCGAGCGAGCTGAGCTACCGGACCCTCGGAAATAAACGAGACGTGATTTAAACAAGACTCTGGAAGGACGGGGGGGCGCAGGATGGCGGCGTATTGACAGGATTACGCTCCCCAAGTCACCGCTTCCATCTCTGGTTTGAGAAACATCTCACACTCCAATGACACGAGTCCTGCCTGCCGTCGCTCGCCGGGTCGTTACGGTGACGCAAGCCCGGATTATGAGTGTTTCATGTCGCTCTCGCCGTCCTTCTTCTTCTTCTTCTTCCGTGTCTCGCAGCCGCGGCGTCTTGTGAAATATTCATGAGGTTATTTGAATGACAAAGGGGGAGGAAAGAGAAGCTTCGGCTCGTGACACGTGACGGCAGATCGTCGCCTCCGTTGTGTCGAGCTTCCTGTGTTGTGACGGTGAGGAAGTGACACGGAGGTGTGGAAGCTGCCGACGGTCCCGGCGCTGGACGGGGAGACCAGAGGGCTTTGAAGGGGAACCGAGCAGAACTTCACCAGAACAATGGTGTGGGAGCGTTGACTCTCTTCGGAGACGAGTAGGAAGATGAGTGAAGACTATTGGATTAAACCAAGAAATGATGGTTTTATAGTTACAGTGAGATTATTCATAAAGTATCTAAACCTCTGATTGAACTGTGAGGCAGGATTAGTGTGTGTTTGTCTCCTTTTTCAATACCCATGAGTCTCTGGTGTCTCTTTTTCAATGTTTAAGTCTCTGTTTGTAGTTGTGTTTCTTCCTCTACATGTTTTTTTTAGTGTGTTTTCCTCATGAGTTATACTATATGCCTCTAGTGTGTGTTTTCATTATGTTCTACTTTCTTTGTATAGTGTGTGTTTGTCTCCATGTTTTACACTCTATGCCTCTAGTGTGTGTTTCCATTATGTTCTACTTTTTTGTATAGTGTGTGTTTGTCTCCATGTTTTACACTCTATGCCTCTAGTGTGTGTTTCCATTATGTTCTACTTTCTTTGTACAGTGTGTGTTTGTCCCCATGTTTTACACTCTATGCCTCTAGTGTGTGTTTCCATTATGTTCTACTTTTTTGTATAGTGTGTGTTTGTCTCCACGTTTTACACTCTATGCCTCTAGTGTGTGTTTTCATTATGTTCTACTTTTTTTGTATAGTGTGCGTTTGTCTCCATGCTTTACACTCTATGCCTCTAGTGTGTGTTTTCATTATGTTCTACTTTTTTGTTTAGTGTGTGTTTGTCTCCATGTTTCAAACGCTATGCCTCTAGTGTGTGTTTTCATTATCTTCTACTTTTTTGTTTAGTGTGTGTTTGTCTCCATGTTTTAAACGCTATGCCTCTAGTGTGTGTTTTCATTATCTTCTACTTTTTTGTTTAGTGTGTGTTTGTCTCCATGTTTTAAACGCTATGCCTGTGTGTTTTTGTGTCATGTGTGTCATGTTTTATATTATTTGTATAGTGTTTGTTTGTTTCCATGTTTTATATTATTTGATTGTAGTGTGGGTTTAACTTCATGTCTTACACTATATCCCCCTAGTGTGTGTTTTTCATCATGGTTTACATTCTTTTACATACTTTTTTTGTTTCCATGTTTTACATTATTTTATTCTTGTGTTTGTCTCCTTGTTTTACACTCTATCCCTCTAGTGTGTGTTTGTCATCATGTTTATATTATTTGATTGTAATGTGTGTGTTTTCTCGGTTTAAACTCTATGCCTCTAGTGTGTGTTTGTCTTAATGTTTTACACTCTTTTATTCTAGTGTCTGTCATCATGTATTATATTCTATGCCTCTAGTGTGTGTTTGTCATCATGGTGTAGACTCTCTGTATAGTGTGTGTTTGTCTCCTTGTTTTACAGTCTTTGATTCTAGTGTGTGTTTGTTTTCTTGTTTTAAACTATATGCCTCTAGTGTGTTTGTCATCATGTTTTACAATTTATGCTTCTAGTGTGTGTTTGTCCTCACCTTTTCCATTATTTGATTCTAGTGTGTGTTTGTTTTCTTTATTTGAACTCTATGCCTCTAAGTTGTACCATATTTTATTCTATTCTGTTTTTCTTCATTTTGTACATTATTTTATTCTAGTGTGTGTTTTTCTACATGGTTTACATTATTTTATTCCAGTGTGTTTTTCTTCACGTTTTACATTTTTTTATTCTAGTGTGTGTTTCTCTCCATGCCCACAGTGTGTGTTTTTTGTCATGTTGTATGCTTGTTGTCTGGTGTGTGTTTGTGTCCATGGTTTACATTATTTACCTCTAGTGTGTTTTTGTTGTCTTTATATATTTAATCGACATGTATTCATACATGTAGATTAAATATATCCGCTTGTGTGTGTATATCTTCAAGTTTCCATTTCTATATGTGTGTATCTTTATAGACATGTGTGTGTCTCGGTGTGTTTGTCCTCGTGCATAGATCCGTGATGAGTGTTTTCCTTTATGTTCTTTTTAAATGTGTGTGTCCATCTCTTTATAACTTGTGTTGTGCATATGTTGCCAGAAAAAAGCCTGACATAGAAATAACTGTAGTTGGCATTAAAACTACTGTTCATTAATAAAAAATATAGCATTTATACATTTATCAGAGTAACACTATTGTAATATCTGAACTTTTAAGTATTTGTTACAATAAAAATAGTGACGTTTGTCTCGAGCGTGGATGAAGAGTTTGTGGAAAGTGCGTGGACAGCTGCACGGTGGTCAGTCCGCCTGTGACCCTCCAGAGGACGCGACCCTCCTTGGAGGGTTCTGGGATTTTCTGGGAACTGAACTAAAACACTTCTCACGAGAGATCCGGATCAACGCCAAATAATAGCGACTTCCCTTCACACTGCATAGCCGTGTGACGTCATGCACCCTCCTAACACTGCTCACTGGTGACCTCTACTGGCAGAGAAGTGTACTGCGACTATCATTGACGAGCAGGTTTAATTTCCGAATCATCACTGGATGATCTAAAATATTTAAGAAAAAAAAAAAGAAAAAAGACGTGAACGCAGACGTCAGGAGCAAGCGTGTGGTTGGTTGATGACGTCAGAGAGGGAGGTCTGAGGGACGCCCGGGACAGAGAGGGTGGGGTGTCGGAGTCCCCCTTGCAAGGGGCCCCATTTCTCCTCGCCAGAGCCGGCCAGCCTCACCAAATGGTGATGGTCCCAAAGCTGAGCAGAGGAGGGGGTGCAGGGGCAGCGGCAGTGAGGACAACGACCAGCAGGGGGAGCCCTGGTTCAATTCTTGCAATGGTAATGTATGACGCGAACGTTAATCGTAATCTAGACCCAGATCCGTCAATAGACACGGAGTTTTAAGTGAAGAGTTCCCTGCACACATACACGTGCCAAACCTTCATTTTTTCTGAATTTGTAATTTAATATGTCATTTTGAATTTAAATTTGTGGCGATTACTGGCGACACAAGAGGGCGCTGACGAGCAGATTGTTCTTTACAAAGAGTTCAGTGTTTGAAAGCCAGTGAGAGAAGTCAGTGTTCGAGTTCATCATCTGGTCAGACACCGTGAGCTGGGTTTGAAATCAGATTGACTGCTTTTTTATCACATCATAGGCTTTATTTATTTAACTTTTATGGTATTCCACATCATACATTTATTATTAACTATAATATAATAACACGACTTTGATTGTGTTTGATGGGTTTTTCTAATAACTATTTTCTTGCTCGAAATGTAAAGTTAACATTTAATAATGATGATAACATCTCATAAAAAAAAATTAAAAAAAATTCATTAATAACAAATGATCAACCATACACACTGGATTAAAATTAAAATAAAGATTTTTATAATTAATATCAATAATATATATTTTATTAAGTTGCTACCATACATGACACATGTTAAGATGAATCTGTTAAAACAATAATAACATTTGCAGCGAATTGACATATCAATAATAACAATAATCTAGACATTAACCAAAAAGAAAGTAAGTTAACATTATACTCATCTATTTATATTAAGGTAAAAACGTGTTATGGTGCATTAAAATATAGTATTTTAATAATCAGTATAAAGCCAGACATATGGGATTAAAAAACTAAAAACAACATTATTAAGAAAGAGAAAATGTAACTACTGTATACTACTGTATATTGCAGAAAAAGTACTAAAAAACAGAACTAATTTACAGAATATTGTAGGAATAAATCTATAAAATACTACAGCTTAAAGCTGAATATTGTGGATTTCCAGGTAAATAAATGAGTGAAAGATGTGTAATTTCTTCATCTTAAAACGACTAAAAGAACCTGAACCTGACTTCCACCACTGAGCACCAATGTGTTCATTCAAAACTCCAGACCGACACAGAAGTGAAGCTCCATGTGGTGCCGGTTCTGGAGGAAGAAAAGCAGCGCTCGGAGTGTCGAGTTCCCACCGGCAGAGTTTACATACCACAAACCTGCTCGTCAGAATTATTGTCACAGACAGATGAGGTGCGCGAGGGGGGAACAGATCTGCCGGACCGGGTCTCCCTCCCACCGATGGGCCCCATTTCTCTTTCTCTCACACAAAACCCGGCTCAGGCCTGAGAACCTGCCAGCCCTCCTCGCGGGCTTCAAAGCCACTGTACAAAAGCGCGCACCTTCAATGTGGCCCATTAAAAAAAGCATTCTATTCAAGGCCCTGGTTCTGAGGGTCCGGAATACGCGATGAGGAGCGACCTGCGGAGACGGAGGAGTCTCCCATGACGACGGAGAATAATGGAACATCTGCAGATACTTTGTGAAGTTGTAGAGCGAGGAAGGAGCAAGTGGAGCCCTCCTGGATATTTTTGTTCTGGAGGTATTTTAAGCGCCAGGAGCTCCAGATAAGGAGGTTCAGGTCGACCTTTGATAACAACGTTTGAAGAAATGTTCTAATCCGGAGGGGAACGCCTGAACAAAATCACTCTTATCAGATATTTGAACCGACAGAGCTTTTCTAACTCTCCATCGAAAAAAAATTGTCAAATAATTGTATATTTTAAAGATTAGGTTTTGTACATTTTGAATGAGCGATGCGATCACTGTTAGCCACTAGCTACGCTAACAACGTTCAATTCAAAATCGAAATCACTTTAAATAAAACATTTTTGGGACGTGTTAAAGGGTGTAACAATATTGTTAACACTCACAAATACATATTAGAGTGAAGTTAGCTGCTGTCTATGATGTCACTAAAAGAAACAGTGTCTTTTTAACGGCAATATATTCAGGTAATGATTTTAAGAATTGAAGGGAATATGTTTGGTTTAAACATGACAATATTGATTGAAAATGTTGGGACTTTCCAGACCTGAGGAAATTCTACTTGTTCTTGAATAAATGACTAAAAGGTGTAGATTTGTACTCTAAATTATTTTTAAATATGCAATATTTGCAATAAGTTCTTCTCATTTTCAATGTGACGGTTGATAAACATAGGAGAGTCATTCCATTTGAGAAAGAACCTGTCAATTGTGTTTACTCAAGGAAACGAGGCAAACCCAGGGACTGAATTTTGTTTTATAAATCAACAATTTTTTCTATATCAGTAACTCAATTGCAATTAGAGGCCAAATTTTACAACTAAACATAATGTACGGTTTATTTGTTAACCAGTCTATGTGTTTCTACACTAAACTGATTTGATATCAGTCTGATTTAAAGTTAATTCTTTTTTTTAAATGAATAATCATCTTCGGTGTTTAGAATAATCTCTTTTAACTTTAAAAACGGTAACAAAGTCAAACCCTAATTTTATGTTTTGGTAGGTTTTCTGTATTTGTCTGCTACCGTTTTAGTTTAGGTTTGGCATGGAAGGAAAAATTCATAAAGATAATTGAATATGAATTTCTGAACATTGGTTACATCTAATAAAAACAATAAAATAATGTAAAATAGGTGACTTAGACTAAATGCATTCAAATAATTGCAATTGTTCAATCATCATTCCTTTTGAAACAAAAGTACTTTTTCATAACCTACAAAATGGATTCCATAAAGCAAGAAGGTAAAATTTGTGAATAACACATACGATCTTCCTCTGTCTTTGTGTTTGATGGATCTACTGACTCCTTCAAGAAACATCTGAAGACATTTTTATTTGTTCAGGCTTTTCCTTGATTTTCTGGAACTCCTGTGTTGTTCTCAGTGTTATCTTGACCTTTTAAGTATATATTTTATTGAGTATTTTTTTGATTGTTTAAGCGCTTTGTGACCCTGGTCTGGAAAAGCGCTATACAAATATAAATTACTTACTTACTTACTATCAGGATACTAATTTAGAATTTTACATTTTCTTCTCTACGGACGTAAACAGGAAGTCAACCACAAGTAGCAACTCATGCTATTACTATAGCAGCTACAACTACTAATTCAAATGAAATCAACTACATTTTTCTCACAGAATCCAGTGAAAACAGAGAAGATTTAGTTACAATGTTTAAAACAACAGAGACCTTCATTAGTCCAGGGTCCAGCTTCTGGAAAACACTACCAAAATGTATTGAAAGCATCTGCTGCTCAACAACATTAGAATTGTTCTGCTAACAGTTCGATAATAAACAACAAAGAGATATTGTTTCTTCACAAGAGCAGGAAAGATTTATTCCAGGAGCAGGAAAATATCATCTGAATTCCAGCAGAGCAATAATGAGCTGAATCTCCCTGCAGCCGGTGGAACAACCCTGAAGCTCTACCTGCTTCAGGGCATTTCCTGTTTGCCGTAGCCATGGCGACGGCATAATCTCTGCAGCTTCCAGCGCTCTCAGCCAATCACATGACGTCGAAAGGCAGCGGAAAAACAAGTAGCAGCAGCTGGTGAATCGAGACAGAATCCAGCTCCTCGCTCAGACGAGGAACTCACATTTTCAACTGGTTCTGCTCGAGTCGGCGCCGAGGTCATCGGGGTCAACGTTGACGCAGATTTACAGTGAAGCTGTGACGTCGGCTCTGAAGGAGCTGATGCTTCTGAAATTCCACTGGAAGAAGAGTAGAGTTGGCAGCGAGCGCAGACTTGAGTAGTCTTCCCTCTCTTCCTCTTCTCACCGAGACAGAACCAGGGCAGCTCATGTCTCTGTGAGATTGAGTACAAGGTCACACCAACACGGACCTTCACTATTTTAAGAACCTCGTCCTCATGTCCACGTGACACGAATCCCACCATCGTCACTTTCGTCATGGTTACCAGTGATTATTAAGAATCTGGGGAAGCAGTAGGCGTCACATTACTGGGGCGAAGACACAACATATTGCGATATTGTATCAGCAACAATGTATTGAGTTTATTTGGAATATTTGGTGATTTACAGAATAGAATAGTTTAAATATAGCTGTAGTAGTGTGACGCGTACATTCGGTTGATTCAGAACTCTGCAGCGAGAATTCTGATCCGCTCTGGTAGAAGAACTCACATTTCTCCGAACCTTAAAACTCTTCACTGGCTTCCAGTTTCTTTCAGGATCAACTTTAAAATTCTGGTTCTTACTTTCAGATCTATTCATGGTCAGGCTCCTCCTTACATCACTGATCTGATCCAGCCGTACACCCCAGCTCGGGCTCTGAGGTCTGTGGATCAGAATCTACTGATGGTTCCTGAACACGGTTCAGGACCAGAGGAGAGAAATCCTTCCAGGCTGTTGATCCTAAGCTTTGGAACGATCTTCTTCTCCCTCCGTGTTTGATGATCTACTGACTCCTTTAAGAAACATCTTAAGACATTTTTATTTGTTCAGGCTTTTCCTTTATTTTCTGGAACTCCTGTTGTGTTATCAGGTTTATCTTGCCCTTTAAAGTATATACTTTATTGAATATTGTTTTGATTGTTTAAGCGCTTTGTGACCCTGGTCTGGAAAAGCGCTCTATAAATAAAAAGTACTTACTTACTTACTTACATTTCACCTTAGAACGACTGCAGGTAGCACTGTTAGCCACTAGCTAAGCTATGAAGTGTTAAACTAAGTTTAAAATGTCCTTTACTTTATTTTAAAAAGGATGACCAAACATCTTATTTTGCTTGGACATGTCCTATCTTTTTTGGGGGGGGGAATGTATGAAAACCTTCAAAAGTTGGGGGGTTTGATAGTGTTTTTTTCTTTATCTTCCCATCAGACCTTCGTATTTAAAGTTCATTTAATTAAACATGATCACCTAATCCCTCTATAATGTATCCCTTACGAATCCACTGTTCCAACCCGAGACTCAAAATCGTAATTTGATGCATCGTCACCATTCTTGGTTCTGTTTTTCTATTGATTATTTTGTGTCTCGTCTTGTTAAATTCTCATTTATTCTCATTATTATCGAGGCCTCAGTGTGTTGACGGTGCAGCATTTATTCACATAAAAACTTTACTTTACTTTACTTTCCTGACTTGGGTACCTCCGATATAACGGCTTTTTATACTACATTATGCATCATAACAGTGTTTTAATACACACGCAAGGTCACTGTATACACAACTATCACAGATCATAGTGTTATTGAGAGGATATATTGTTGTCAGATTATTCTTCATATGTCATGTATTAACTATAAAGAGGCTTGGTTAAGTATTTCTTTGGGAATTTAAACGTTTAACTGAGTTAGAATTGTACAAAATACACTCGACTCAACCCCTAAAATCCTCAACATTTTTCACCAACTTTACAGCAGTAGCAGTGTCTGCTTTTTGGAGATGCAGTGTATATTACAGTTGTAATAATATTCAACTAAAACATTTTCTATGACTAGATGAGCTGAGGGTGAGGTCAGCCAAAGGTCACTCTTCTGTCACTTAAAGAAAGAGTGTCTTTGTAACAGCCAGAACATATTAGTGTTACAGGATGATACACAAGACTGCGGGAACTACACACTTTTTACAAAAAGAAAAAAAAACGCACAAAGGATCAAGAACATCATCTTGATAAGATTGAAGATTTGATTTTAAAAGTAAACTTCAAATATAATTCTAGGATCAGGAAATACATGTGGATTTAAATCCACGACGACACCAAAATATGTTCATTCACGACACTCAAAATTCATCAGACGGACATGAACGATTCGTAGGAGGAGTTATACATTAAACCCAGTTATTTTTAAAAAATAATTTAAGATGCTTTTGAGCAAGAATACATTGGAGCGCGTCAGACAAAGCGTGGCAGCAGTGCAGCTCCCAACAGTCTGGCGTGGTATCGAGCGCTCACGTCTAAATGGGTCAACCAGCTGCTCGGTGAACTCCGGCGAAATCCAGACGCTTTGTCACACATCACACACCGGCAGAGAAAAGACGCCACAGCGAGTCCTTTGATTAGGACATTTCAACAATCTGTCAGAAGGCAGAGCTGCAGACACGTGTAATTAGGTTAGGAAGCGCGCTATTTATAACCAGAAAAATCTATAATCTTCCCCTGGAAACGTGGAGACGGTAGAGAGTCGGAGCGCCAGGATGTTTATGGGAGAGCAGCAGAAGAAATAAGCATTTTCTCCTGTTTGTCGATGAAACCAGCGTTGAATTCTGTCAATTACTTTAGCAACAAATGCCCTCAGAGAGAACGGACTAAACCACTCATTTACACCGTTTTATTTCATGACTTAATTTATCTATATCATTTGAAATAAAATATATATTTTATAATATTGCTGGCATTGTGCACACATTCATAGTCCCATCCTCAACATTTTCCAGAATATTTTTGATGGATTTTCATGGAGGAAGACCTCCTTGGCAGAGGTAATGAGCCATTAAGATATATGAAAATACAAAATATAGAAATAATATGTAATTAATATTTAATTATTATCTTGTTTTGACAAAGATTTAAAAATCGGTTTAATCATTCAGCAAAAAGAACCATAGACAAGCAAACGCTAACTCCACATTTAGCTGGGGAGCATAATTGCGCTAATGCCTACGTTCAAGAATATCCTCTTGTTAAATAAACTTGGAACAAATGCAAACATGGACATGTGTGTAGCTGGTTTTTAAGTGTTGTCATGTCATTTACAAGGTCAAGTCTGTATCTAAAGATCAGTGTTGTGTCCAAAATCGCGCACTTGGTTTACAGTACACTTCCAGACTTGAGGGGTGCGCACATTTTCGACAGGTAGTACCGTCTCAAATCAAACTCTTTACGGAAATTACTCGCCAGCTTCTTCTTCTACTGCTTTTTATCAGACACTTGACAGCACTTTTCGCCAATTAAAACAAGTTATTAAGTTGTGTATCATTTTGTTAATACTGCTGTTGTGTTGTTTTTTGGTAAAATGAATGTTTTCTCAAGACATTTACGCCGGTATCTGCTCCGAAGACGCATCGTCAGTGACTTAGCTTCTGTTTAGCATCACTTATGTCACTAATATGGCGGCCGTTAAGGGTGGAAAGTGGAAATCGATACACACTCAATTTTCTGTCCATTTTGAGTGCACCAACATTTTCGCACACTTCTCATTGGGACGCACGAAGTGCGCGACTTGGGACACACCCAATTTTCTAGGCTAGCTCCCTATAATAAGCACTAATGACTGCACAACAAATTAAAAACTTGATGAGAACCAAGACAGTGCATACTTCTGTCAAAAACACCATTGAAAAAAAAATCAACAAAACCACTTAACATGATTAAAAATATATAAAATGAAGTAGCATGAAAATAAAGTTAAACCTGTTTTTTAAAATGCATATGGAAAACATAAAATAAATAAATATAAAAAACATATATTAATTTGCACGACCAGTGCCAGTAGTACTCCTGGAATGTCACCACAATAAAGTGTTTATTTTTTGCGAGCTCATAATGGAACTGGTGCGAGATCAGCAGCAGTTAAAGGCCATACAAGTGAATGATAATAACGAGTAAAGTACAGCAACGACAACCATGTGTTGCTCCATCCTTATTTTTTCGTTGAACTAGCATGATTTGTTTTTGAGTTATTTTGTAAATACGTGACACAAATAAGCTCCTTGCTGAAAGTTCCTTGTTGCTCCATCAAAGCGAGCAGCCGACTGTATTCTGACGTGTGAGCTCCTCTCAGGCATCACTGCTGCAGACGCTGAAGAAGACCAGCTTTGTTGTGAGAAAGTGTCTGCTCTGTTTGGACCAACTCGTGGAAAAATAGCAACAAGACGGTTGAACTCAAACCACTTCCATGTGGAGGACTCACTTCCCTCTCTCTTTATGCTCAGGTCGTCTGATCCGAAAGACGATATTTTTCGAATTAGATATGATTTTTGTATTCCTGAACTTTTGGGCTGTTTCCAGGGTAACAAACGCACACAGAACCAGCGCATTCCTTCCCAGTCCAAGAGGGGAAGTGGCTCCATTGTCCATTTATCCCGCCGAATAACACAGAACACAAAGGCTGGGAACATTTGACTCGGGAACAAACTCACACGGCATCGGGACTCGATGCAAACTTTTGTTCAGCGTTGATCCGACCGGTCAACATCCAGCCGACTATAGAAGAGGACGATCCTGTGTCTGATCCGTCATTTACTAACTTTCCTTTTCCGGCTCCAAAGACGGCAGGTTTCTGAGGACCGTAGATCCGTCATCCCGTTGAAACTACTGACTAACGTTTGTTTTTCTTGCGCTCAGATAACGTCTCTAAAGCGGTTCGAACATTTTTGTTTTATTAAGAATTAAATATTTACAGCATATACTCTCGGTTTACAGCTAAGCTTTCATAGAGCGCCGCAGCAATAAATCCAACAATTTCCTTTTTCACATATTGCAGGATTAAACTCAAGAAATCTATGCATCTACGGCAGTTTCCTCAGGGGCCACATTTATGCAGGGGCTGCTGTGAGGGTCCATCAGGAAAATATAAAACAGGGAAAGGTATAAAATGAAGCTTAATATGCTAAAATTAATTTTATTGTATTAAATTTTTTTTTTTTGGGGGGGGAGAAAGTGCTTTTATATGTTAACATTTTTCTAGAGCAATAATTTCTCACAAAGTCCTAAAACGAAACCCTATTAACACATTTAGAGATTAGTAATGAATAAAAATAAATAAATACATAATACAATTATTGGTTTCTACATGATCTGTGCTGCATGAGAGCCACATAACTGCAGGCAAATCGACGCATGCACTTTCCCCGGGTCGAATCTATTGGATGCTGAATTCCAAAACAAAAATTAAATAAATCCTTCTTTATCTATTCCTTTATACAACTCGTAAATATATATTTATTGAATTTAAAGTCTGAAATAATGTGCATTTACATCCTATCTACATGTTGGATCATAGTTTTTTCAAAGATGAATAGTTGAATAAAAGTTGCATGATTCATTCATTCTTTTATTCTTTAATCTCTTGTCCTTTTTTCCCTGTCACTTGCCAACTACAGATCTATCTAAAGAGCTGAGCTAAGAGACATAGCCTAGCTTCTTGTCTGGTCTCCAGGAGAGACTCAGAGTAGAACCACTGACCCTCCAAGAGGTCACATGGGGTTGCCATTGTGAGACGTTCCAAGTCTCTAAGAGAAGGCCCCGGGGTAGATCCAGGACCTCAGTGCCCCCCCTTTAGATGGAGATTTCAGAGGAAAATGGGGTTTGAGTATCTTGAATAAAATTACAAGTCACTTTGTCTGCTCTATTTTCCCTTTAAAATGCCTACTAAAAATGTGTAATTAATATTCTATACTAATGATATTAAGTAAGTAAGTAATAGTTATTTGTAAAGTACCTTTCTAGACCAGGGTCACAAAGAGCTTTAACAATCAAAAACCATAAACGGTTAAAATATATACTTTAAAAGGCCAAAACAACATACGACAAACACAGGAGTCCCAGAAACCAAGGAAAAGCTGCACAAATAAAAATGCCTTAAGATGTTACTTGAAGGAGTCAGTAGATCATCAAACACAGAGAGAGAGGAAGATCGTTCCAAAGCTTAGGAGCAACAGCCTGGAAAGATTTCTCTTCTCTGGTCCTGAACCGTGTGCGAGGAACCATCAGTAGATTCTGATCCACAGACCTTAGAGCCCGATCTGGGGTATAAGGCTGGATCAGATCAGTGATGTAAGGAGGAGTCTGACCATGAATAGCTCTGAAAGTAAGAACCAGAATTTTTAAGTTGATCCTGAAAGAATCTGGAAGCCAGTGAAGAGTTTTAAGGATCGGAGAAATGTGAGTTCTTCTACTAGAGCGGGTTAGAATCCTCGCTGCAGAGTTTTGTATTAACTGCAGGCAGAGCAGCTCCTTCTTGTTATCAACTGATAACATCTGAAAAAACATTATGATAAACTTCTAAAATAGGTCATTACATTCTCCAGTCATTCTTATGATCAAGAGAATCTCAGGTTTTGACCATTTTAAAGAATAAATCAAAGTTAAAGTGATGACGGCATTGATTTTCCTTCCGTAAAAAAGAGGTTTTATTTTCGTCATATTTGTCATTGCTGCTGATAGATTTCCCAGTAATTGAATCACCAGGATGTGGTCAGCGTGTCTACACCATATTGAATGATGGATGGATCTGGATCAATGCTCATCGCTCCCTCCTGATGATGTCAGCATCAAGGATTCCACTTTTCTTTTTAAGAAATAAAAAAGTGACTGTTTGATCCACACAATCCAATATCAACGGTTACCTAAAAAAATTCTCTTTCAGTTTTTAGTAATGAGTAGATGATCTTCTCGTCACCCCTTAAATTAAATTTAGCTATTTCTGTTTGAAGTCGACTGGAAAGGTCCACCCCCCACCTCACCCCTCACCCCCCCACCTCACCCCTCACCCCCCACTCATGCTTCCACTGCGCCGCGGGCATAGATTAGCGCCGGTGCAGGTGCAGTTTCTGGGCTTTGGAAAGTGTTTTTTGAAAAGGGCTTAGAAAGGCTGAACCTAAATTTACACTTGGTGAGGATGAACCTTGAGTCACCTGGAATGGCGGCCAGTGTGGTTCACGAGTACGTCTACTCCAAGTCTCTGGAGAGGTGTCTTCGACAACCAGACGTAAGTGAGAGAGAACCCGTTCTCAGTGGAGGTGGGCTGTCCTCGTCCTTCATGGTTCTTCTCTGCTGCTCATCAGCTTTTCCACGGACGTCTCCACTAACTGGGGCGACCTGGTTCTGTCCGTCGCTACCATCCCATTGGCTGGTGGAGGAGCCAATAGTCCAGAACCCCCCCCACCCCCAAATTGATCCCGCCCAAGTCACGGCTGCCGCTTGGTTGAAGCGGAAAAGATAAACCACACTTTTATTTTGAAAACAGGAAACAAAAAAATCGAACCTTTTTTTCCATTTAAAATTGCGAAAAACAAACAAAAACGTGTTTACTCATTTTCTATTATTTTAACTTTATTATTATTGTGTGTTGGCATGAATTTTATTGTCACAAATATAACTGTAAAAACCTTTTTTTTTACCCCCTTTTTTAAAATTAAACTTATCTTAGTTTTTTAAAGATTTTTGATACATTAAAAAGTTGCAACTTCCAACTAAAAGAGTGTGTTTTTGTTATGATACTGTAACAATATTCAATAGCAATTTGGTCTTTTTTTTTGGCCAATGAAACGCCCTCAAACTAGCGTCAGGTTAAGTTTCCTACTGGACATTTATGAGTCAAATGTATCAAAATGAAACTGAAAACAAGTCTGTAGTTTGTAGAGTCTGTTCCTGTGCTTTTCGTAGACCATCAGGCTGAAGTGCTCTTAGGCAGCATCGAGCAGCTGAGTCACCAGGTCCTCCATAACTCAACAGTTGTGTGCATGAAGGAGGAGGAGGAGGAGGAGGAGGAGGAGGAGGAGGAGGAGGAGGAGGAGGAGGAGGAGGAGGAGAGAGCGAGAGGCTCAGGTTCGCCGGTGAATGTGCAATAAATTCAGTCGCAACGCTCTCCAGTTATTAGATGAGGACAGACGGCCTCTCGGAAGGAAATGTGCTGACTGGCTGCATTCATACCCGGCTGCACTTTTCCAGAACCACATCCACAGAACAGCAGCGAGTACGTTGAGTCCGTCGAGATATGCCGAAGGTACGTTAGGTGCAGTTATTTTTAGAAATCAGATGAAATCAGTGATTTAGCGTCAGATAGCAAACGCACACAAAGACACGCTCCGAGGGTTTCTTCAAAGACTCACTAGAAAGAGAGTCCAACAAAGGTGCAACAAATATCGAAAACCACAACAACTACCTCTTATTTTACCATAGAAGGAGCTACTCTACTGCACGACTCAGTTGTCTTTCCAGCCAACTACCTTAAAAAACACACTGTTGTTTTCAAAGGTTGCAATACATGCACCTGATTGGCCGTTGCTTTGCTGTGGCAAACAAACACTTTCCCATCAAGTAGAATTAATGTCATGTCTTTATATCATTATGTAACAATAGTTTGACCATCATCAGAACCAGCACAAAAACATGACAAAAAAAAAGAAAAAAGTACACAACACAAACACAGAAGTACTGTACACGGTTCAGAGAAGTAAATCTAATATTTGTAGTGGTCATTAAAGTCTTAATATATGTAAATATATAAATATATTTCACGCATTGGACATTGTACGTTAAGTTTGGGGTATTGCGTGAGGGGAAAAATATTTCTCAGCATTTGTTGGAGTCTTAAGTCGGTCAATCTGCTGGGGGGGGGGGGGTCTAAAGCTAGGGGGAAATCAAAATGGCGGTCAGGGAGGAAGATTATTAGCTTCATCTAATGTTGTATTACAAGACAAGTTGGATAATATTTGTACACCACCGTACCTGGATCTGATTTCTGTACATCTAGGGATTTATTGACTTGAGAAAAGCTGGGACCTCAATGTGTTTCGCAACTTGTAGCACAACTTTTTGTTGGACATAAGATCATCTAAAGCCAACATTTTCAAAGGATACAAAGTACTTGGTTAAAGGTTAAAATGTCCAAAGGTTCTAGCTCGGACTTGTCTTCATCACAAATGGGTATTAAAGGCCACAGATGAATTCTCCAGTTGTACTCGATAAAACTCTTTGGAATCAGAGAAATCATTTGTTGGCGTGAAGATCCGATATGTCGTCTGATGACCGCCTTAAACTAGCAGTTCCCTCCATTGTTGTACGTTATGAGCAACAAACGGATTCGTCAACATTATAAAACTGCAAACACACAATTAAGTCCTTGTCAACAAAAGCATGTGTCACTTAAGAACTCTACACTAAACCACTAAAAATAGCCAAAAACGACATCGTACTCAAGTCAAGCCAGTAGGTGGCGTTGTAACGCTCTCCCAGATGACGGGGCTGTACGTTAAACAACAGAACAAGAAAACTGCGACTCGATGTGTATTGCTTGAGATACTGAAGTTAGAGTTAGTCGAGTTTGGCACTAGATACACCATCCTACTGCCGACACCATTTGTCCTCAAGTTTTGAAAAAGGTGTGTAAAAGAAATCGGGATACCCCTAAATATTACAATGTTTTTACTTTATAAATATTCTACTATGCTGTTTTATCATAGTTATTTTATGGTTAATATTACAATAAGTGTGTCTAAAATAAAATAATTCATTCGAATGTTGCTCATTCATTTCTTTGTTCATTTTCGTGTTGATGAAACATCCTCTAGAAGGCATCAGTCATCGCGTTGTCAACCGCTAAAGTAACATTAAAATCCCGGTGATGACTGGGCATGAGAGGATACAGTCGACTCAAGCAGGTTTACATATTTTGCTTTCAAAACAAATAAAAGCAGTTACGATGACTTTGAGCTGTCTGTAAATACTGCAACACCAGAGTCAAGTGCTAGGAAAATACTACAAATATATACGTGTTCCTCACAATATATTGTTGCTCCTGTATCGTATCGCCAATACATTCTAGATCGGAGTGAACCTGAATCTTTTTTGTTAGTTACTCCGATTTCCTCCCCAATTCTACATACTTAATCCTTCTTAAGGCCCCGTAGGTGTGTGAGGACACCGGGGTAACCCCCCTGCCTGCTCCCCCGACTGGCTGGGCCAGCGAAAGACGATGGACTCACGAATAAACTTGGAACGTTCCGGAGCCGCTTTACCGGTTCCAATCTGTTCCCTCTTGAAATCGACGGAAGTTTTTATGGAGCTACGTCTGGAGAAGAATGTTGTTTTCCTTTGGATCAGCAGAATCCAAGAGATCTTGCCAAGAGATTAAAGCAGTCAAACCCCAAACTTTTCCTGTTGGCTCCTCTTGCCACAGGAGCAGCATCACTGACCGGATGAAGGGAAGAATGGATGAACTGCTAGAATTAAACAAGAGGGTTTTTTTTTTTTCTTTTTTTTAAAGATGGAGCCTGGAGCAGCGTCCATGGCGAGGGGCTGCTCCCCGCACCAGCCAAGGTTACCAAGGCTGGTGTCTGGAGAGGAGGAGGATGAGGAGGTGGAGGAGGTGGAGGAGGAAGAGGAGGAGGAGGAGGAGGAGGAGGAGGAGGAGGAGGAGGAGGAGGAGGAGGAAGAGGAGATGCAGCCTGAAATATCTCCAGCTCATCCTCCATCCTCCAAAACACTGCGTCTCCACATCGACCACCACGAGGTGATCCACCAGCAAACACAGAGTCTCAGGTGCAGAACATCCTTACCTTCCTCTCCATCAATGGTCCGGGGCTCGCGCGGCGAGAACAGCAGATGGTTTTTTTTTTCTTCTCTCCGTCAAAAGCTGCTGCTGCTCCTCAACTTCCTGTCGGCTTCAAAAAAAAAAAGAGAGCGGCCGCTACCACTGCCCCATGACCGGGGCGGACTCGTGTGCGGTGCCTCGGCCTGGAGGGACGAGGGATGGAGTCACAGGAGCCGGGATTGGAGAAGCCTCGTCGGGGAGAGAGAGAGAGAGAAGCGGCGCAGGCGCGGTTCTCTAACCGGGGGAAGAATCGGTGCGTTCAGGGAGTGTCGGTGAAATGATCCTTTCGCTGCTAGTGCTGCTGGGAGAAACCAGACGGAAGGAGGGCTTTTCCACAGCGGAATGGTTTTTAGGGGGGACTACAGGTTTGTGTGTGAATAGCAGGGATTGGAGGGAACAAAGAGGTTCACTTTTTTTGGGGGGGTGCTCATGAACGCATCTTCTTTTTTTTTTTGCTTCTCTTAAAAATATATACATTAAAAAAAAAACACAACGTAGAAACACAAACGAAATAAACATTCCGAATTAATTTCATACATAAAAAAACTAATTGTCTCACAAAAAATAGAGTTTATTAAAAAATATTCCTTTTTGTAAAATAAGGTTTTTTTTAGTTATCAGAACAAAGAGTGGTTCGTGAACGCAGCACTCTTCGTTTATATTAAATATTAAGTATTAAGTATTTGAAACGCTTGCTTTAAACTAATATACATGTACTAGCATATGCACTAGATACTATTTAGAATATAAATATTAAAAGATAAACTTCCCTATTTAGGATCATCGGGATATATTTTAAATAGTTTATTCATATTTTTTGCTTTATTGAAATAAAACACGTCCTTTATAAATATGTTCATACAAAACAAATAAATTAAAAATGTTAAAGAAGTTATTTTCTATCTGCTACCGTTTTTAACTCTTTTTTTCCCAAGTTGGGGCACAATATCTCCTAATATTTCTAAAGATATCCATATACATTTTTATTTTTATTTTATATCCATATAAACAAAGGATTAAAAGAATATGCATATATTACACATATCCTTATAATAATTAAACAGAATATGATATAACATAACATGATATAGTAAGTAAGTAATTTTTATTTATATAGCACTTTTCCAGACCAGGGTCACAAAGCGCTTAAACAATCAAAACAATATTCAATAAAGTATATACTTTAAAGTAGATGTACATGTTTTGACAGCTACAAATATAGCAGACACAGGTACATCTTTGAGAGATGTTGTAAATGTATATGAACAGAGGCGAGAAAAAGAAAACACAAAAAAAACAGTTGTTTAAGGGACTCTTAGAATGCAGCACAACTTGGGACTTTTTTTCATAATTAGTCAAAAGTACCCAACAATATAAGGTATATAAATATATAAGTAACTTAGATAATATATGATTTTGTGTGTGACAGGATAATTACATGGAAAAAAGCTTTGAAAACAACAATAGTTGTTACTTTTGGATATTAAAAAGCAAAACTTAGAAACCGAGCTGGATTGACGATGGGGTTTCATTACATATTTAAAAAATGAAATAAAAACAGAAATATCAATGACAGGCAGTGGCCATTAATATGACCAGATACGAGTTCAATAAATAAACAGAATGGTGGGAAAGTATTTTTTATTGATTAAATTTTGGTGCAGTTGCATAGAAGAAGAGGTACAAAGACGTTCATTCTGTTACAGTAACAGGAGTCAAATTAGTCTCTAATTGTATGTTCATGTCAATCATGAGGGGAGTTGAGAACCGAACGGGGTAAAAAGTCTCCAAACAGCAAAGGAGATTTGAACCATTTCTTGAACACAAGTGTAAATTCAGAATTTAATAACTATGTTTCGGATCGCAGTGAACAAGTGGCTTCGTCAGTCCTGGACATCAAAGTAGTCAATGACAGGTTCTTCCTTCACCAGCTTGGACCAGTTGCTCGCAGGAGCCGACCTAAAGAAAACAGTGAAAAAGTGAAAAAAGGATCAAATGTCAGTCGACCTAGAAATGACACAAGTTAGCTGAAATATATGCATAATATTATGGCATAATTAGGGTCTTTTCATTGTCCTAAATTATCTTTTATTTTTGATCTAATGCTATAAATGCTTTTATTTTAAATGCATTTATTGAGATTCTTGGTCGCAAATACGTATTTATTATGATAATTACATCGTTACAGTTGTTATTGTTTTTCATCAATTATCTGTACCTTCGTTCTGACTTGCAATTTGAGTTATTATTTCAATAATAAATACAATTTAATGGAATAATGAAAAAATCTTGATTTATCATTCTTGGGATGTTGTTGACGGATATACACAACACATCGCAATATAAGCTCAATATCTATTAATATAATAAATAACTATCAAATTAAAGATGGAAAAATTAAGAATTAAAGTGATGAACAGGAATTTTGTGTTTTCGGTGAGTAAACCTTTTTACTTTAAACTAATTACTACCGTTTAAATTATGCAGAATTCATGTCTAGATGTGTTCTGTGTTAAATAATCAATTTTTATTTGATTCTTTTAAAGTTACTTTGCTTCCATTATATCATTTCTTGTGCATGACTTTGTGGATTTTTTTACATCAAAACTATATTTGACTCAACCTTCGCCCCACAGAAGACCTACTTGCTGCTGTGCTGTTTGATGTGTGCGATGGGAGCAGGAGCCCTCGTTGTCGTCTCTCGTTCGATCAGCGACGTCAGGGTGGATTTGGGACACGTGGACTTGCCTCTGTTGATGCCAGAGAGACGACACGAAGGTTGGACTCGTCGGCTCGGCGGGAGGATGAGCTACTACTGTACCTCTGGGCCGTGATGACGACGTTCCGCTTGGGCTCGCTGTCGTAGGAGACGCTCTCCACGCCGTAGACCTCGGCCAGCTCGTGGATGATCCTGCGGTGATCTCGGTTCATGGGCTGGAAGCAGTGACTTCTTTTGGGCTGTTTGCCCTGCACAAGATCAAACGTGGTCAAATATACATGCACACTTATTGACACCCGGATGGTTTTATGGTAGTATGGCTTTATTATCTGGCATTTAATAAGTTTCCATCATACTGCTCCCATTTTTCTTTTTTTATATCTTCTTTCTTTCTGCAACCTCACAACAGTCATAGGATCCAATGACCAGTTGTATCATTTTAACTGCCGACAACATGATAATTAAGTCATTAGTTACAACATAAAAGAACACATGACTCACATCAAAGATAACATGACATAGATGAAGTCAGTTTTATGAAACGTCAGTAATAAAAAAACAAAATAATGCAAATCAAGTGAAATAAGTATGAATAAGAGGCAGAAATGTGTTTTTCTCTCTTTCTATCTCTGAAAACATCTTATTACAGTTTCATTTTACTCAAATGGTTTAAATACAGCTCAAATGGTTCAATAACAGTTGAAAATGGTTCGATTACAGTTGAACTAGTTTGATTACAGTTGAAAATCATTTGATTACATTTGAAAATAGTTTGATTACAGTTGAAAATGGTTCGATTACATTTGAAAATGATTTGATTACAGTTGAAAATAGTTTGATTACAGTTGAAAATTATTTGATTACATTTGAAAATAGTTTGATTACAGTTGAAAATGGTTCGATTACATTTGAAAATGATTTGATTACAGTTGAAAATAGTTTGATTACAGTTGAAAATGATTTAATTACATTTGAAAATGGTTCGATTACAGTTGAAAACCTAGTGATGTTCTGATGGAGCTTCAAGAAACAGTGTCATGTTGTTTCAGATCAGTAGGTGGCGCCATCAGTTTAAAAATGATGTGATGGTTCATTAGAACGTTTGTTCAAAACAAAGGAAAAAAGTGCAGAGGTGCCATCTAGTGGACTCTGAAAATAATGACACTGCTTCATGAAGCTTCATCGGCACATCACTAATAAAACCTGTAAATATACTGTAATGTAAAGGACTAGTTGATATTTAATGAAATAAACAAAAAATAATAGTAATAACAGTGTAAGAAATAATACAGTTGTGTGAACATTGTTGTTATTACCGAGCTGTCAGCTACTGAATCTGTCAAAGCAGACGTGCACAAACAAAACTCCTTCCATCACCTTGTTGGCGAGCTCCACGACATTCTTTATCTCCTTCTCCACGTCTGAGACGAACCTCGGGTCTTTTCTGAAAGACAGCGACCAATGTAAGTGAGCGCAGACGTCCTAGTGGAGGGGAGGGGAAGTGCTTGAGACAGACCTGGCGTCCTCTTTCAGGCTATTGCTGTAGACGGAGGTGGAGCGAATGTTGAAAGGGTCTGAAGACGGGTCGATGTCCAACGCCATTGCCAGCTGCTTGTTTCGTTCAAGTGCGGCACAATCCTGGTCACAATCAAGCCTGAAAAGAAAACAATATGAAAGTTAACTTTTTGATGGGAAATGACTGATGACAGATATTTTCGTACTGTTTGAGATTTTTCTTTTGCAGTTTGACTTCCCCATCCCCCCCAGTGCTCTGTCCACAAATAAATAATACACACATAGAAATGTAATATATTAGCCTTTAACAGCATTAACTAGCTGCTTAATAACTCACCCACCTCTCAGAATTCTGGCTAATATTACCAACTCAAATACAGAAGACGTGGAGCTAACTTGACACAATAAGCACACAAAAAATATAAAATAAAATAGTAGTAGTTTATAATTTTTGGGGGGTGGCTTGAACCTTCCCACCCAGATTGCAGCCAATTCAATAAATGTCATGACAAAAAAGTAATGCTTTGGTTTTCAAGGAACAATCCGGGCAGAGCGGGTTGGGCATATGAAGTAAACATCATTTGAAGATCACCTACCCTACCTTTAAGACGTTTATGTTTGATCACCTTTGATTTTCCTGATTTTACAGAAGCCTATGACGATCTATTCAGAAATGGGGTTATAGTTGTTCTCTAAATATGGTCATTTGAGTGCAATAGAAGCAAACTCCCACAAGTGGCAGAACTATACATTCATTCATTTTCTGTGTCGCTTGTTCGCTTATGGGGGGAACCTATCCCAGTGTCATTGGGTGAACGCGAGAAACACTCTGGACAAGACGCCAGTCTGTCGCAGGAAACACAAAGACACACAACCATTCACACACACACTCATACCTATGGACATTTTCCCCAAATTCGCAATAGTCCCCTGTATGATTTTGGACTGTGGGAGGAAACCGGAGTGCCCGGAGTAAACCCGCCAAACACAGGGAGAACATACAAACTCCTGCGCCACCGTGCGCCCCAGCACTACACAAAGTCAGTAGAATCACGTCAACGACGACTCATATCCACCTCGTCTGTTTGATCTCTTTCTTGGCCAGCAGTGGGCCGATGTCCATGGAGTCTCCCAGCTGCATGTCAGACAGTTTGCTGGCCATGGCGATGGCTGCATGTCTGCAGAGACAAGATATCAATGTAATAAAGCAACAACAAGTTTTTAACCAGGAAGATAAAACCAAAAAAAAAATGACACAACATGCACACACAGAAAAATGGCGAAACAAAGATTTTTGCAGTAACACAATTCCGACAATGGGGGAGCCAGAAACACTTTTTAGATACTACAGATTGGGTCTTGAATAAAATAAAAGACAAGATCAGTTAAACTGGAACTCACTTCTGGTATGAACTGGCAGCGTCTGGGCACAACACGGCTTCCTTTTTCCGACCACAACTGCACTGCAGCATCATCTATGAAGACAAAGGTTAGATACAAGTATTAATTTCATACAAAATGAACTTTTTAATATTATTTAATTGTAGTTTGTTAAGTATTTAATACAGTACAGATGATTGTCACAGCTTGTTTTCGTAATCTTCTCGTTTAATTTAATGTCTGGTCGACTAAAGGTTCATTTGTTAGGGAAATATAAGGATAAAAAGAGAAAAAGGGTTGATAACTAACCATTTTAAATAATAATAACGACATTACTTCTTACATCAATAGCTATAAAATAGTAATGAAACGTTTAGGCCTTCCATGTTTCTTTCTGTAAGTCACATGACACACACAGGAGCAAGTACTTGATTTCAATCCAGTCATTTAAATGCAAGACGTTGAACGTTGTGTTCGTGTTAGGAACCTTTTTGTGAACATGAAGAACGCTATGCTAAACTTTGAATTCGTTTTTTATTAGTCAGTATAACAATCAGTGGGTGAAATATTCTGGAATGCTCTCAGACTATTCTAAGCCATTCGAGAGTCCAGGTCACCATAGCAACCTCAGATGATAGAAGCGTAATAGAACTACTGACTCAAGTACTAACAAAAAAAACTTGAAAATGGACGAATATAAAAAGGATACTAGAGAGTGTCTGCTCAACTTGTACTCCATGTATTTCTGTGTTTCTACCTTAGCAGTACAGG
Organism: Callionymus lyra; assembly: GCF_982586985.1. Lineage (NCBI taxonomy): Eukaryota > Metazoa > Chordata > Actinopteri > Syngnathiformes > Callionymidae > Callionymus > Callionymus lyra. The sequence continues at coordinate 22,509,895 of NC_141821.1, read as the reverse complement.
TGGAGCGAGGACATTCCTGTCCACTGTGACACGGGGCCGAGCAGGGGTGACCACAGTCCGGACGGGCCAGTGTGCAGAGCTGCCGGCAGCCGCCCTCGGTCAAGCACTCCCCCTTGTGGCAGATCCGTTTGCAGCGGTGGATTTGACAGGGCAGGACGTTGTTGCACGTCAGGCCGCAGGAGATGTCTTGAATGTGACAGGCGATGTTGCTGCGTTGCTGCCAGTTGGAGATAAAGAGAGTACAGTCAAAAATGGTTTGAATATAAGGTTTTTGTTCAGTTGAGAATTGTTTGAATACAGTCTTGGTTCCGTTTTTCAATTATTTTGAGAGTCATTGTATTTTAGTCTTTTATTCTTTACTGACATATGTTGTGTTTAGAACAGTGGCAATGAAAGTTTCTGATTCAATATTTCAGTTGGAAATTGAAATTAAACCATCCTCTTCTGTATTCAAACCTTTTTGTAACTGTAATCGAAGAGTTTGAAATGTCTTGATTATAGTAGAAAATGGTTTAAATAAAGTTGAAAACGATTTGATTAAAATTGGAAATGGTTTGATAATAGTTGTAATTGTTTGATTAGTTAAAATAGTTTGATTATAATGGAAAATAGTTTGATTAAAGTTGAGAATTGTTTGGATAAAGTATAGAATAGTTTGATTAAAGTTGAAAATGGTTTGATTAAAGTTTAAAGTTGTTTGAATAAAGTATAAAATAGTTTGAATAAAGTTGAAAAGGGTTTTATTATAGTGCAAATTGTTTAAATAAAGTTGAAAATAGTTTGATAATAGTTTAAATAGTTTGACAAAAGTTCAAATTGTTTGATTAAAGTTGGAAGTTGTTTGAAAAAAGATGAAAATTGTTTGATTAAAGTTGAAAGTTGTTTGAATAAAGTTGAAATTTCATTACATTCGAAAAGGTTTTCTTTCAATTGGATAAAGCAGGAAAAATTTCAGGTGGAGGTTACCTCGTGTTTCCCCATACACCACTTCTGAGTGAGGTAGGCGCAGGGTGGACACTTGTCATCGCTGTGGCAGTTGTGAAACACTGAAACCAAAAAAGGAATTAATCAAAGAAATACCGATTGATATATATATATATTTGGGCAGTGATGTATGTTACCCGGGTGTTCACATGCGTGTCTCCGGCTACATGGGTTATGACACTCAGGGGGTCTCGTGCCACAGGGGATCGGAGGGTAAAGTACTGTGGCCCCGCAGTGACATGTCAGCTCCTCAAAACCTTAAAAAACATGACTTTTATTTTCAAGTCATTTAGACGCTTCTTAGGGTTTCGTCTGCGTGCGACTCACTTGACTGCCAACAGTGTTCACAGTTTCCACGGTGACAAGGCTCCTCACAGCGATGCAGGCCACAGTCCAGCTTGTGGCCGCAGATAACGGAGCACTTGTGATCAAAAATCTGAATGGAGAGAGAAGGAAACCAATGAGTCCAAGAAAGATATAACATAAAGGCGAGTTTTATAAGTGCATTCTTTTTATTTTAACTTCTTTCAGCTCGTGTATGGTGTCTTCAGAGTTTCTACAGCTTCAAAACATTACTTTCTAAAACTGTTTTCAATGTTTATTTTAACAAAAAATTAAACATCAATTTCTAAAAACTTTCCTTAGCTCCCATCATGCTAATTTTTAATGAAGAAAAGTGTTGGTTGGACAATCAGATCTCATGGAATTCACCATGAGTCCCAAGTTGCTACATGAACACCAACATTTGTTTAAAGTTTACGAGATATGTTGAGAGTTTAAATGAACATGACTTACTTATTATTTGTAGGTATTCCTTAGACTTGATTAAGAAAATAAAAAAACATTTTTATCCCAATTATGGCCTTTTAAGATTAATCATTTTAATACATCAATCATCAATTAATTTCAAGACTTTAAAAGGATCGTCAGGAAGCCTGAATTAAAGATTAGGAAGGTCTATTTTTGTCTAAAGTGTAAACCTTAACTCCCACTAATGGCGCCTTCAAGTATGTTCTAATTTAATACAACATTGTAATTGTGCATTAGTTGCACACATATAGCAGACACAAAGTTTCAAATGAGATTAGATTAGACAGACTTTACTAATACCTCTGGAGATCTACTTCAGGAAATAAGATTAAATGCTGGAACTGATGAACAGAAACTTAATTTTTACTAGTTAAAAACACATATTATTATTGTTGTTACTAAAAATAAAAGCTGTGTAGTTTTTCTAATTGAAGAAGCTATAATGCATAACAGGCAACAACATGAATAATATCAGACACAAAACATACAGTAATAATAGCAACTTAACCAATCACTGCTGACAATAAACCAACTGAATGGACTTTAAAGAGATTTTGTTCAGAAAAAACAAGTATAAGCACCAAATTAAACCCCTCAACATTGACTGTTATTGGAGGAAACTCACCACACAACACAACTCGCCACACTTGTGTCTCCCACACGAGCGTTTCTTGTTGCAGCGCTTCTGGCAGGTGAAGACGAAATCTCCTGGAACAATATCGTTATTATTCTAGTTCTTGCACTTTAGCTTCTTCAGGCTCACCTTCATTCTGGATCAAGGCACATGGAACCTCCTGTTTATAAAAGAAAAATGATGTTGAAGTTCTGGAAGGAGGAAATCTGGTCAAGCCTGCTTTCATTCACCTTCATGTTGGCTCCACATCTGCACCTGATGGTGGAGGTCCGAGAACACGGGCCACAGGTGCCCTCGTGACATTCCTTCTCACACAGATGGATGACGTCTAGAGCAGGATTGTCAACACAAGACACTTACAGTGATGGAGACGCATTATACTTCCAAAGACACAAAGTCCACAAACATCTCGATCTCTCACCGTCGGAGCCGCAGACGAGAGGTTTGTTACACGTCTTCCCACACGAGGGGATTAAATCAGAGCAGCTCTTTCGTTCCGAGTAGCCAAGATCCAGGAGTTTAGTTAGTGGCGTTTGACCGCATGGACAGGACTTGACGATGCTGGGGGAGCGAGGGCAGGACTCACACTGGCCGCGGTGACAAGGCTGCTGGCATGTGTGAGTCTGGCAGTTCAACAACCTGGGAATACCGAACTCAAGTCAGGTGTGTCCTGGTGGACGAATCGACACTTTGCGTCAACTTACTTTCCACACAGACTTTCACAAGAGAATCGACCCTCAGCGTCTTCTTTGCGTTTGTCGCACACGACCTCCCGGGTGGTGACGCCACAGAAGCAAACTGGAAATGCAACAAACACACACATCAGCTTTCTTAACCTCCGCCAAGCCCTCATTATATGGGTGTAAGAAATTATCGATACACTAAAAATATCTTCACTTTTTCTTCATGATACTGTAATTAAAAAACACAGCATCAATAATTTAAAAAATAATTATAGATACACACTTTTTTTGGCTTTCAAATCCAATTTTATTTCATTATCGTTCATTTATGGTTTATATTTCAATAAAGTGAAATTAAATCAATTTATTTTTATTGAAAATAAATTGTAAATATTCATGCCATTAGGGTTAGTGTTAGTATCCTGTCTTGAAGTACTCAGACAGATCCTATATTGTATTCTTGTCCCTTTGTCTTAAAATGATATCTAAAATGTTAGGCCAGGTTTAATGGCGTCCAAAAAACTTGATCTATATAATAGTATAATATAATAAAAGAAATAATAGATCTAGATTAGTTTAATTGTGGATTTATCAAAGTAGATCAGTGACATCAGAATATTGAAAAGTGGAATTTAACCTTTAATTATGAAACCTTTATTGAAGTTGTTGACATTTATTATTGAACATATTTTAATATATTTAATTGAAGCGTTTAATTATTATTTGAACAATTCAAGTTCTTAAATTATTCAATTCAATTATTTGTATATTGAAAGGTTGAATTTGCTTTTTTATTCAATTCTATAAAACTGACATCTTTATATTTAATTAAAAAGTCTCAGAATTTAAAAATAGTCAATAAGAAAAATGTGTTTTTGGATTATTGGAAAAAGAGTTTGATATAATACATGCGTTTTGATTATTAATTAAAAAATTTACCAATTCGACCTCTCGATATAGAAATTATTATATTTAATTTTTAAAACAAATAATGAAATGCTAAAATAAACTATTGATATTTTAGTTAAATTAAATATAAATACCATTCAATATTCCGATGGGAAATATATATATATAGTTCAACATTGGTTTGGCTTTAATAAATAAAGAACAGACTTCAGTTCTTACCTTGCTGAACTTGCAGCTGACAGGACTGACACGCCCCGCTGTGACACACCTCCGCACAGGTGTGAGTGCCGCAGTTGAGTAACCGGCCACAGGTGTTTTCACACCTGAGCACAGTTGACTGACCGCAGCGCACCGGCTGACTTCAAACCACAACACAAACCACAACAATGAGAGAACACCCGAGGAAAAGCGGCGAGAGTTTTTAAATACCTGATTTTGCCGCAGACGCAGGACTTGGTGATGGTGGCCGGGCACTGTGGACAAGGACCAGGATGACACAAGCTAGAGACGAGAGAAGACAACGATCATACGTCGGATCACACGGTTCGTGGGTTCACGGTCTGATGTACATGTTACAGGGATGGTTGCAGTCGTCGCCGCCTCGCTTCTTCCCGCACATGTCGCCGCAGCTGTGCGGTATCTCACTGCGCTGCCACTCCGGGTTCGTCACCTTACCTGCCGTGGAAACAGAGAAGCTTTTGAAAGAGAGAAACACGTTTATTTCATTCATCTTTTAATAGTGTGAGAAAACATGATATGATGGAGAAAGAAAGATACAACAGAAACACTGGTGTGTGTAAGTGTAACTACCACAGAAGCAGGTATAGGACGTCGGGCGTTTAGGTGCCACATTCTGGCAGGCAGGACAGCGCCACCCTTCAGTCGTATCTGGAAATAGTGGAATTAGAATTTATATTATGCAAATGATACTTAAAAAAATAACAAATCATCTATGTTAGTGTTTATAAGAATTTTCATAGTCTTTGTTTTATTTTTTCTGAAATTAAAATTTAAAAAACAAATAATTAGGTGTTTATACTGTCACGATAAGTCAATACGTGTCACGGTACAGAGACAACTATACGTTATAATTCAATACATTTCAATACTGTAGGAATAAGAAAACATTTGTACTATTGTCTGAGTAATTGGCTCTATTGTTGCAGAAATTACAGACCACATGACTCTTGACAAAATTGTAATTACTTTCACTTGTTGTCGCCAAGATCTCTCAGGATTAAATGGCGCCCTTAGCTGCAAAGGAATTAATGACTGCTGCCACCTAGCGGCTAGAGGCTTAATTGCAACACAAAAAATGAACAAATGCCGTGAATATTTGCAAGTTAATTGATTTCTTCTTATATTTTTAAGAATATTACTTTATACACACTTTATTTAATAATAACACATACACAAACTATGATAAAGTTAGAATATAATGAGAAAAATATCTCCCTCTATATATAGTTAATAATCAATAGGGTGCTACTGAATATTGATACAATATTATGAGAAAGATATATTGCGATGTTTAAGTATACAAGTATTTTCGTACACCCCTAAATGGATCAAAAACCTTCAAGACTAATCAATACTCAAGGTGAAAGTACACCAGGTTACTGTGTAATTTAGAAAAAGACTTGTTGGGGTTTATAAAAGGAAGTAAGGGTTTTAAAGTTTAAATGCATCTCATCTGTTTTACACTTAACAAATCTGATTCAAGTTTCATCTCATGAGGGCAGCATGTGGTCCGTCAAGCTCTACTTTTTCCAATTCAATTGAGAGTGAAAGGTCTAGAAATCCTTTTGTCATACCTGCTGGTTGTTTTCCAGCAGTGTTTTGGGAGATAGAAAACAGCAAAGGAATGCTTTGGAAAAAAAATGTTGTTCCTGTTGTGTACCAATTTAAGTACTGTGTTTTTCCCAATAAAGTTTCCAAGAAAGGTTTTCCAGCGTGTACACCGTGCCATCATTTGTTAGACATACTTGAGGTCATAAAACCTCATTGAAAAGGTTTACCTTCCGCCTGGGAGGCCGGGGATCGAGCCCACTTCTTGATGCAGTTTAGGTGGAAGACGTGGAAGCAGCTCTGGCAGCTCCACACTGGAGCCATGAGCTTGATGGCGTCACAACACACCATGCACTCGTACTTCTCCTCGGACAATTGTTCGATCAGACATCCTGCACAGAGATCGGAGCTTTCAGGACTTAGACTTAGACTAGCTCTCTGATTAAAAACCATCTTGTTTTCTTCTGTTTGTTTCAAAACATACATGCTTTTGACGAGGATAAAATCTCCATCTACTTCCAATTTGTTGGATGTTCTTTAATTTTTTTTTAACTTTTTCATTTAAAAAATAGAAGTTTTAATCTTAAAAATATTAAAATGATTACCAAAAAAACAAGTGTAAAGATTTAGAAGAGTCAATTCATTTAACAGGATGCATCATATACATGTTCATTTACTCCTTGAGAAAATGTAAATCTGTCTTGTGACTTTTCATAAGACTTTTACCTGTCTGGGTCTCTTTGCTTTCGTGGATCTTCTCCCGGGACCTCTGACCAGGTCTCTGGTGTTGAGGTCGCCTCGGTCCTCTTGAGCGAAAACAATCCTGACGTCCAGATCCATTAAAGGGTCTGTTAGTCGGACATGGAGTGCCCTGACCTCTGACCTCCTGCTCCGGGAACATCTCCGAGTCCTGAGGTCTGGGTGGTTTGATAGGTCCATGTCTTCGTTTGGTTTGACGTTCCACTTGGTAGTCAGGGTTACTGCGACTCCTCTGGAGCATTTCCTTCTCATGATGGTCTGTTTTATTGTCCTGTAGATGCTGATCATCTTTAGTTCTGGTGTTCACCTGCAGGTGATGCGCTTTCCCTCTCCTCGAATCATGGTTGAACCTCTTCGGCTTTTTAACGTCTCGATCCTCGTTCGTTTCCTCGTATTTTCCTGCCTCCCTCCTCCAGGTCGGCCCGTCGGATACAGCCGCGTTGGCTTCTTGGTTTTGCGGCAACTCCGCCAGTCCAGGCCTTTGCCCCCTGGGTCGTTCAAAACTGCCAAATCTATCTCCACCTCTCCTTCCTCCACCACGCCTCCTCGCCCCCGAGTCACCCGGGGGAGGAGCATAAACTACATGTGGATAATTTTGGTTAAAAGTGGGTTGGAAGCCCTGAGAGAAGTAACCTGGCGGTTGGGAGTGTTCAAAACTGTTAAAGCTCCTGTTGTTGTTGTTGTTGTTCCTTGGGTGACCTCTTCTGGATTTGTATGGATGTTGTTTCCTAGAAGACGAACCTTCGGGCCCAAGGTCAGGTGGATCTGTCAGGCAGAAAGAATCACAACGATCTATTAGAGAATAAAATCTTCATATGGATCCATGTATTTTACTAATGTTTGAGCATTATCTTGAGTAAAACCTTACAGCAAATACAGAAGATTGAAATAAACGAGAAACGGAAACAGAAATCTGTAAGAGAAACGCAACTTATTTAAGTGATGAATAAAGAAAATACTTGTCTTCCATCTTCACAAAGGTTGTTATTCCTTTTTCTAGAATTAGGTTATCTAGACATTATCATGGCAGTAGATGTCATTTTGAATTATTCAATCATTTCTAGATTTCACTGTAAAGAATAAAAAAAAACCTCTGCTACACCTACCACAGTATTTACTTGCATTATAAATCAGTGTGTGACCAGGTCAATAAAAACAGGTAAAACATTATGCATTATTGAAGTGAACTTTTGAACTGTTTGGTATATATTGACAGATGACGCATTAAACGCGTGTCGTGTGACGACATGAGTCACACATTCCAACCTCAAATAACTTTAGTCCATTGTTTACGATATTTTACAGAAGCTAATGACAGCTAGCTCACAGAGTAGCCACCGCACAGTAGAAGCTAGCTCGAGTAAGCTAGCGACATGTGTTGGCTTCATTCAAAGGTTTAACACAATGTTAGAGATAAATATGATGCAAAATCTCTTTTAATATGTTATCGGCGATGTTACCTGAGAAGCCTTCAGCCATTCAGTCACAGTTGGGACACTTCTCTGCCCCACGCAAGTTCAGCCACACCAAGATATTTACTAGACGATGACGATGAAGTAAACACGGAGCTAACTCACAAATGACTAGTTAAGAAAGTTAAGTTTGGTGGTTAAAAATTAGACGATCGCTCCCAAAACACTTGACAACAACCTGCCTTCTACTCTGGCGCTACAATGCTAACGGAGGCGAGGTGGTGATCGCTACACTTCCGGATCTGCTTTTCAGAATAAATGAATATAACGGAAGCGAGAATTTCATCCGACTACTTCAAATACAGGATTTTTTTTTAATCCTCTCGAAATGCCAAACGATAGACGAATATAGTTTATTTGATAATTTGATAATTCTTTAAATACGGTGTAGAAAAAAAAAACTTAATGGGATAAGCATTTTCCAATGAAAGCACAAGATGGCGCTTTTTATTTGCGTTTGGTCCATTGCGGGTCTAGAATAACATACTTGTCAAAATAGATCTCCAAATAATAATAATAATAATTAATAAAGTAATAACAATTTTAATTTAATAAATAAGATGTTCACTATGTCTTCATTTGGTGCATTTCTCCTTAAAGATGCTTTCTCAAACATTATGACTCAACCCTTTCCCCCCCAAAATTCCTTATCACACAAAAACATCTTCAAAAAGGAGATGTGACTCAGCCACATACAAGAGGTTTTGTTGATGTGTTGAAACTTTTGGTTTATGATGATAGATAACAATTGTATTACAAGCTGATAAGTACATATTTATAATTGTTTTCTGTCGACACAACTCTTGATTTAAACCACATACTCTTTGAATGTGATCTTAAAACGTTGGAAAACGTCCATGTTTTAGGAAGATATCATTATATTAAGTCAACATGGGCATTTAAAGTAGCTATAGTTTGAGGATGTTTTTGGATATTGTGAGCAGGGGATGAACCCTGTCTGAGATCTTATTAAGGGTTTATGTGTAGCTCCGTCAGTGATTCTGACTAGATCTGCTTCTGCTTGATACCTAGATGAGTCTGGACCAGGAACATCTCCAGTGGAACCCGCAGAGGAACCAGACAAACCCTGGATCAGACGCAGTTACAAATGAAAGAATGACACATTCCTGGCCAGCCTTCCAATCTATAACATCATATGAGGTGTATTGCAAATGATAGCTGTGAATGTGAATCATATTGATGTCAACAACAAAGACAACAAAGAAAAGCCATAATTCTGTTCCAAGTTGGTTGTTGTTTTCATGGAGACACTAACAGCTTTCGCTGCAGTTGGATCACGCATGCGCACTAGGGTCTTATCGCGTCAGTGGGTGGGAGAGAAAATCGTCAAGCTTCTTACGACCGTAAACCATTTACGGGTAAAACCATCACTATTCTTTTCAAAATAAAACCACCGAGCGTTGAATGTTTCGTGTGCTTTTCTAAGAGGAGCACCACTAGCCCGAGGTTAATGAATGACATTTTTGGTTTCTTAATTGTTAGATGTGATATCAAAGGCAAACGTTTTAATGGAATTAGAAACAGGCAAAAAAAACGTTACATTTCCCAAACCTCACGCACTCGCGCTTTAGTTTTATTTTGAAACCACTTCCCGGATGTTGCTTCCCTCCTCCCCCTCTCCAGCTTGTCTCCACTCTTCGGACGGGAGAGAGTGGCGGTGCGAGTCTGCGGCAGCCCTTTTTTTTCGCCTTAAAAAAAAAACAATTGATCGACGAGCGAAAATCCGAGAGAGGAGCGACTTTGCCGCACAAGGAAGGGAAGTTCGGACATGAGCAGGGCGGCCGGCGGACTACCATACACCCGCGAGCAGGAGGCGAGAACGGGCGGAGAGTTTGAACGCAACATCTGTAGAGCATAATGTGGTCATCCGCGCCTCGCGCCTCTCCCGCGAGCCTCAGTTAGTCGGACACGAGCTCTTAGATGCGTCTCTTCTCCTCTCTCGTCACACCGAGATCCTAGACCTCCGTCCAATGGCCCCTGGGGGACAGTGAAGTCCACGAAGAAGAGACACGTCTTTATCATCTCCATAGTTGTTTTTTTTTTCTTCTTTTTCTTCCCTCCCCCGTTTTTCTCAGCAGCTTCATTTCCTTTTCGTCTCGTTCTCCACCTTCTTACATGGTCTGCTCCTCCTAAAGTGTTCCCGTCGACGACCCCCCCACTAGCGCGAGGATGCCGGATCAGATCTCGGTGTCCGAGTTCCTCTCGGAGACGACAGAGGATTACAATTCTCCCACCACGTCCAGCTTCACCACCAGACTGCAGAGCTGCAGGAACACCGTCAACGTGCTGGAGGAGGTGAGTGACGACACACATCTTCTTTTTTAAAAAAAACTAAATCCACCATTTATTTATTTTGACGTCACGACCCATCGGTCACCTGTTGATGTCGCGTCATTTTCCAAGGTGAACTTGACTTGCTGCAGGTCTTTGCTCGCCCAAGACAAGAGAGAGAGAGAGGGGGGAGTGGGTGTCTTTATGGAAAAGAGGAATAAAAGGATGTGCACTCAGGCCTGCAGCCATCCTCCTATGTTCACTCTTACATAACTGCCAGCATCTCCTCACACGCTGCACCGCCGTGAGTGACAGGCAGGAAGCCCCGCCCACTGGCTGATGGAGGATTACACAGATTTATGACGGCAGTCTTGTTTTTCTTTTTTTTAAACTGATCAACTCACTTTTACGTGACGCAGCTCTGTCACCTTGGATTATCCCTGTGCTGTGTCTAAGCAGGTCAGGCAGGTGGGCTTCCCTGCCCCCCCCCCATCCCTCCCAAACCCACCAATGTCATCTTCCATTGGCATCTATTCAGTCCAGATTAAGTGGAGCATCAAACCAAGGGAGGCTCACACACACCTTCACCGTGTCCTGTTAGCACCGAAACGTGACCTGGTTTTTTTCCATCTCCCGTAGTTTGGGAATGAAGTGACGTCACAGTGTTATCACATTGATGCTGCTGCTGCTGCTGCTGCTGCAGCGACTGTTATGAATAGTTTATAAACATCACTGCAGCCATGTTGCACTGCTGGTTAAGAGGGACTTACCTAGTAATGAGAGGCGTGACCAACTTCATCTCACAAGAAGACAACATTTTTTTCAGTCCAAGTCACAGTCCGATCAGTACATACTGGCAAGAGTCTGTCGATGCGATACGTATCATAATACGCTGACAACAATGCAATATATTGTGTTAGGAACAAAGATATATTTGTAGTATTGTTCATAATGTTTTTTTTTTTTTTTGTTTGGAACAAAAAAAATGGCCAAACTCCATCTTATCAAAATAACTGCTGGAGTCGACTGTATCCTCCTGTCCTCAGTCATCGCAGGGATGTCGCTGGGACGTAATGACTTCCGCCATCTCGTGGCTGGAATTTGAATTGCAACACAAACATGAAGTGCTGTGAATATTTGTATGTTAAATGTAAAAATGAAATGATTTTACACACACCTTTTTGGAACTATAAACAACATAATTGATACAGTGCTCATGGAGATTGATAAAGTATCGTGAGAAGTAACTGATATTTTCTAATACCCCTAAATATATATATTTTTAAATGTACAACACAGCATCTAATAATTAGAAAAATGGTGCTGTGTGAGGCCTCAAAAGGGAAAACAAGTAAGAAAGTAATCACTCTTTTACACCTTGACATACCTTGTTGTTGTTTTTTACAAGCAATTACTTTCCATTTTCTTTTTCCTGATTTATTTTTTAATTCATAATATCTTAATTCGAGCTCTTCTTGAAAAAAGTCTGTTTAATAATGTTGTACTGACATCATAGGTCATGATATTGACATCCCTTGTGTGTGGCCTAGTTTTTTGTGAGCGTGGAGTGTGAATTAGTGTTTTAATGTTTTTGCTGAAAGTGACTTGGCAGCCCAGGTTTGGCTCAGGAGTTCGACACATGTGAATACTAAAATCTCCCCATTTATCTGTCTAAATAATGGCCTGTGTGCCAAATTTGGCCTGCATAGTCATTTTATGTGACCCACTAAAAATTCCCCAAAGTATTTCAAGTTCACCTAAATGAGCTTTGATGCATTTGATGTATCCCTGTGTTGTCATTTTACATACCATTTTCTAGCAAACTTGGATCTTAAATGGAAATTATTTCATATATGGCTTTTGAGAGACACTAGATAAGCTCATTTCTTGTTTATGGATCGCAAATAACAACATTTCCAATGTAAACAAATGTACACATTTTATGTAGTCATCAACAGTACTTTAGAAGTTGTATCTGTTCCTAAAAAAATGATATAGTTCTGCTATTGGCTACATACAGAAATTGGATCATAAAGTTTTAATCTACCTTTATACATCCTCACTTCCTGCTTTAAAAAATGCTTTTTTCATTAATACTCCTTATCACTTCTGTTGCAGTTTAAACACATTACTAGTTTGGGTTTGACCTCTGAACCCATAGCTATGGTTGTGTCAATGAGAGGAAACGGTTGGAAGAGATGTGGTTGGCAGTTTTGGCCATTAGTGGGTCTGGAACTGCAGCTATTTTAACATTAGCTGCTGAAAAAATTGCTGCTGTTTTCCAAGATGCTCTTTATCTACGAAGGGTTGTTGCTATTGTAAACTAGCTGGTCAGATGCTTGACTAGCCATTATTGTTGAGTTCATCTTATTTAGCTGTTGTAGCTAATAATGTTCTCTAAAGTTGCTTATAGGTCTTAATGGGCACTTCTGGCACTAATGTATTTGCTTAACGTAGCTTCAGTGCTTTCTTAAAATGCAGTGTTTGCATTTATGATGCAATTTGAGTTGCAATATAGCCTCATTGATTATTTATTTTTTTACATAGTAAAGTGGCCTTTGATGTGGTTCCATGAGTTTAAAGATGGTACATTATTGCTAGCGCTGCAGAATGGCATTAAATTAAAGGTAATAATACAAAAATAAAATGCATTTCATAATAAATGCCAGTGAAGGTAAGATACCAAAAAGTCAATACCGGTTTGGTCGGCTTTTCATAGTTGAAATCCATAAAAAGAATAGATATGTCTTATGTCTTGTATATTTAAATAAAACATGCAGACACCTGTTGAAGCTGTACTGTAGATCAACTGATTTAAAAAAAGAGGTACAAGTAGAAAGAGATTTCAAAATCAAAGCGGAAGCGTTTGTGAAGTAATAATGTTGATGTGGCTAACTTGCTTCTGAGCCAGTTCCATTTATATCTGCGACGTTCTTATGTTTCCCATCATACACTGTGTGGTAATACATGCATTTCTTTATGGTTTTTGTCTGAATTGGCAAACATTTAGTACCTTAACTCCTTATATACAACATCCATGGACCAAATATGTCTTTTCTATGCATCTTCAATAAAAGAACAAACTACTTTGAATCATAAAACATGAATTGTTACAGTAGTTTACCATCTACTGAAATAAATATTTGATGCATCCAATGAGGCGGCGATGAATACACAACAATCCTGACACGAAATAGTTACCTTTTGTACAATACGTTTTTTTTATTTAGTCATTTATCACTTTGACGTTTAGAATTTACCACTTAATTCCTTCGTACAAAAATCAATTATTTTTACTCGTACAGCTATTGAAGCGTGTTTATTTTTACACCGGAGCAGAGTGCGTCTGCTGACTGTAACAAGGGAAAGGCTCTCGTCGTGAATCACCTCTCTGGCTCTGCGCCGCCCAACCCAGAGACTGCAGCACCAGCATAAACCAAAAACATCTGTTGGAAGGACGGCCATGTGCGCCCGGGCTTCTGGAATTTTTTTGCAGAGATCACATGACAAGGAAGAGCCAGCAACATGCCCTTCAAGAGTTTAGACAAAGGAAAGACACCTCGCAAAGCGAAGACGATCTGCAGCGACTTGGGGGAAAACGCCCATTACGTGCAGGCCGTGGCATCTCACCGTTAGATTAGTGGTTTTACCTTAAATGCCCTGTTTAACTATGCACCGACATGTACGGGCTAATGATGGACGCCTTAAAAGTTACTTAAGCTATGCTGTCACAACAGTTGTGAAACTGATTTTGGTTACGGATCTGAAAGGAACTTTGTAAAAAAAAAATTCCGAAAGTGCTCTTCAGTTGATGGACCTAAGTTTGTAACGCCTCTCAAAGAAAATCCTGCACAGTTGTAGCACCAAAGGTTCTTGGCTGTGAAGTACCTGTCGGTGATGATGATTATCTCTATGTTTTGAGTCATTATCGCATCAAGAAGATACACAGCTTGTGTCAAACCTCAGGGCCACTTGCCAAATCCAGTCTGCCAAGTAGTTGTAAGTGGCTAATATTAAAAAGAGGAAAGTAGACGTCAACAAACAAACGAAAAAAAGTAACAATTGAAAGTTCAAGTGCAAAGCAGATTGTGTAATGTATTTTTCCGCCTACAAAGCGCACCGGATTATAAGGCACGATATCAATAAATACATTAAGTGCAGTAGGACTAATAACATGGGGAGTAATACCATATTGCCTCACTGTGGTACTTCATAGCTTGCCAAAAATGTGACAGATTTTCTAGCACCCTGTACCAAGTAAAATGGATTCAATGTCACGAAATTCCAACACAAAGTTAACCGGACTATAGGACGCCCTACCATTGTTGAGAAAAGGAAAGGGTTTTAAAGTAAATATGATAGTGGAACGTTAAAATGCAAAGAAATCAGTCCAGTGTAACTGTGTACTGTATTTAGGTGCACCAGATTATGAGGCCGCATATCAACGAACAAGGTATTTTTATGCATACAAGGCTCGCTTGCATAGTAATTCCAGGGCGCCTCTCGTAGTAAGTCCACAGCACCCTGCAGAGTAATACTGTGGCGCCTCCCGAAGTAATACCGTGACGACTCATGGAGTATTTCCACACGGAATATTTTAAGCACCCTGTAGGCGTACTGGGTTAAAAGGGCCACTGTTGATTTTATTTTTATTTTTTTGAGAAAATTGAATGGGTTGCAAAAATTTGGTTCACAGCAATAAATCTGTAAGTATGAAGGTAATGTTTTCCTTGCTGGGAAATTCACAATGTCATTACTATCTGCTGTTATTGATGATCCTGTTGTCCAATATTATATTTGCTTATTTTGCGACACTTTAATCATCATCATTCCGAAGGAAACGTTACCATGGTAGCAGATCTGCTGAGCCACAGCTTCTCTTCCCGAAACTTGCAACGTCCCTCATTTCCTGACTATTTTGACAAACTGAATAATGCAGAGTAACCTGGTAAATATTTAATGCTGTAACCCGAGGGACGGAGGGAGAAGCTGACCGCGGGAGTGCCGTCAGCCTTCGGTGCATCGCCAGGAGTCGCTAAGGAAAAAAAACAGTTGTTCCATAACGCCCTGATTTAACGTGACATGGTCATTATTGATCTGTGCTTAAGGACACGAGTATTGATGACTCACTAGCTTGAACCCTTCCTTTTACTCTTAGCCTTTTAACTTCCATCTAACCAAGAGAACCCATCTCTTAACACACCAATTTACAATTAAAATGGATAAAAATCTGCAAATCCCCTCAACCAAAGCTAATGTGACATTTATTTAGGTGAAGAGGTCAAAGGTTGTCAACACCACGACAACTTTTGTGGCTTCCTTCATGATTGGACTGAATATTGGCAGCAGGCATTTGTAATCCCCCCGGAGGGCTCGCTTTGTCCGGACCCCCACAGATGGCACCGAGTTTGCGTTCCTGCACTATTCTGAGTGACACAAGGAAAACCCTCGGCGTGCCGGCATTCCTTTGAGCATGCCTGTCGCACCGCATAATGGGCTGCGGCAGAAAATGTTGACTTTTCACAGTCGCCTGCTTCAAGCATGGCTGGAGTTGACCTAATAGGCTCAGGCCCTTTTATACGTTTGATTTTATGTAACGGCCCTTTCATTAAGTCCAACAAAGAGTCAGATGCTATTCTGGGAACTGGAGGAAATGAAAGTGAATGAGCAGTTTTATTCCAAACCACTGCGTACTTTTGTTGGGAAGAAAGTCTTAGCCCCGAGTCCTGGTTTGAGCTCAGGAAGGGACTAGTTTTTTAAGTCACCATACTTTTATATCTATAAGAACATTACAACGAAATTATCGGTAGTCTAATGATCAATAGGGGTGTGAGAAACTATCCTTGCATGATATATTGCAATATTTCTTTAACGGTACTGTAGCGATATCCAACTGCACTGTATCTTTTTAAGTCTTATTGTTTCATCATATTTATTTCATGGTTTATACTTCAATTTCAAGTGTTATGAAATAATGTATTCATTATTTGTGTTTTCAATTGAAAATATTCCCAGAGTTCGTTTATTTTGTCAACTTTACTGCAGTCATCACTGCAGCTAAAGGAACGATGAAATCCTGGCCGTGACTGAGGACTAGAGGATACAGTAGACTCTCTGTAAATGATGAAAGACTAGAGACAAGTACTTGTTCCTACAGTATTGCAATACGTCACAACATATCGTATGTTTGCCCCTGTTTCGTGATACGTAATATCGTATCACCAGATCCATGCCACACCCCTAAATATCAATGGTCATAAATAAGTAAGTAATATTTGTAGAGCGCTTTTCTAGACCAGGGTCACAAAGCGCTTAAACAATCAATACAATACCCAATAAAATAGATGCTTAAAAGGTCAAGACAACACAGAGACAGGAGTCTCAGAGAATCAAGTAAAAGCCTGCACCAATAAACGTGTCTTCAGATGTTTCTTGAAGGAGTCGTAGACTAAACGCAAATGTCGTCATTTAAAGGCAGATTCTATTTCTATAATACAATTAAGTTCTGGGAGATGACATCACATATCCCGGTATTCACCACGCAAATTCCAAACAAGGCGATAGTGGACGGAAGTAATATAAATTACGGACAATGAGTCAGACTACGGTAGATGGCTGTCGTGGCCATGATGTCAGCACAACTGACATCATGGAGATGAGAGTATTTTAAGAGATTCCCAGGGATTTGGAAACGCCACACTAGGGGATTACTAACACAAGATGTGATGAGAAGTCAGCAGAAGAAAAACTGAGCCCTGGGACCCCCTGAGCAACACATTTAATTAGTGTTGTGAACACTTTTATTTCAAATAATAAAACACTGTTGAAGATATAACATTTAATATTTCACTTGTTTGTTAAAGGTACTATGTATGTTTTGCAAAGCTTATAAACTAAAACACAGCAGCTAAATGGCTTTAGATTGGTTCTTCTCATTCTCACTAGTAGAACAAAAATCTTTCAAGCTAGTTTTATTTGTCTACATATTGTAGATTCAATATGGCATTGTTGATACAACCTGGTCACATGACCCACTTGGCTCTTTAGGTGCTTGTTCTTGTAAATTGTAGCTGGGAATAACATCACATCCCAACTCCAATGAGTAGAATACAACAAAACATGTCACCATTCTTGAGAAATGTACAGTAACTCCCGAAGATATATATTTCAAAGTTAACTTGTTATAATAGTAACAGTTATTTTAAGAAAGGGCTTCACAAAAAAAAAACAAGTTGATATATTGTGGTATTTCTATAACTCGCTGTCTGTGCACTCGGTTAAATTTGGGAGCGGAAATACAAATACTCAAATATCTTCTTTAAATTGTCCAGGTTTTCTTTTGTCAATATTCTATCAAAATGTTGACAAATAAAGGTATAGATTAGTCAGGTTGGCAAGAATCTTGCGATACGCAATATCATGCTACAGGGGCAGCAATAGGATTATATAGGAATAGTCATTATTTATTTTAGTTAGAACAATATTTATTTATTTTACACTAAATTAAAATGATTCCAGAAATTCTCTTTACTTGTAGCTTATTAGCAGGTTATCTCTGCATAGCATTTATTGGCTTTCAAGCTCAAGAGTACTGTGTTGAAAAGGGTAATTACGTGTTATTAAAAATGCTACCTCACCATCATCACAGGACTTTTCATGACTCGTCCTGAAGCCTGTTTAATCGCCTTCCTATCACACATTTTATCTTTTATGACTTCATGCCTGAACAAACGAGATTCAATTCAGGCTGCAGAAGGTTCATATTTGATATAAATATGTGCTTAAAATCCACACTTGCATGTTTGTGTGGAAAGTCCTGTGCACCTGAGGCCATCGCTGTCATGTGAGCACGGAGTCGCGTCACATGTAACATCCTGTCCGACCACAAAGAGTTAATTGTAACCAGTTGAACAGTTGACACAGAAAGAAAAGCAGATGACTGAACTAAAGGTCCGTTTCCAGGGTTTTCCAAAATCTCCAAATCTACTGGAAACTTGCATGTGAATGGACAGTTGTTCCTGTTGGTCCACGTGATCGTGTCTTAAAACCTTAAGCGTTAAACCAAACAATGTGTCCAGTTCACAACCGCTTGGCCTGCATGTCTACAACTGGGTGCTCGGATGAAATATCTGGACGTCCTATGATCAGGACATGATGTCATTAAACTAAATTGGATTCATATAAGTAATTGAAATCTTAAAAATAGTAGTTTATAAAAAATATTGATGGAGTAGTGTTCCTACACAATTTACAGTTTACAGTTATTCTGTTGACATGTTTGATGGTGTATATTGTTTGATTGGAATTGTTTGACCTAAAAAGTATCTTTCTACTGAAGTACAACAGTTTTTGAAAACCTACTTGATTGCGTTAATAAGGTCAGTGATTTTTAGAAATAAGACGGTATTTAGAGAAAATAATGCACATTTCCGTGTTAATTATCTTTTCCGTCTTTGGCTTTTAACAGTTAACGCCAAGCAAGATTTTTTTTATATTTATATTTTTACTTCTGTACTCATTGAATTCTGTCTTATATGAAATTATGAAGGCACGGGGATCAGTTATTCAACCTTTTATCTGGAAATCAAATCGTAACCTGAAGACTGTATCATGAGACTCCAGAAGAATATTTTCATGCCAAAACACGCCTTCGGAAAATGTGGATACAAATATTTTCGCCATTAGTTTCTAATGATATCTGCCGTTGAATGAGTTAGAATCTGTAGAACGTTCTATTACAAATAATGCTTGGGTTTGATGTTGTCTTTTTGCCCCCTTCTCCATCAATCAAAGCCCCTCATGAAAAAAACTATTGAGCCTCCAAAGTTAAAAGTTATTTTATTACATTTCTTAGTTTCTCCAAGCATTGTTTTGGGCAATGTTTGTGCTGTAGCATAAAAGAGTATCATTTAATTGTTGAACATGTATTGTTTGCAGTATTGGCATCAACAAACACCAAATAATACTGTGAACAGAGGCTCACAACTCTGTCTCTGTGGTCGAGGAATCCCGCTGAAGAATGTGAAGACCGACCCAATCTTCTCTGCTTAAATCTATGGTGGGGGGGGGATAAGTGTCGCAGATCCGAGTCTGGTCGCGGGGGCTAATCCACCGGCGGCTAATAGCCCTTGATGATATACGCCGTGCAGCTGTGGCAGGAAGGTAGGCCAACAGCTGTGGCCCGCAGACCGATCATCAGATTTCACTCGCAGTCGGCCAACAAGCGCACAAACAAGCAACACAACGCAGCCACACCTCCTGCTGTGGGAGACGGAACAAATTAGAGAATGGCTGCGAGGTTTGGTTTTTCGCATTTATAGAGAGGTTTGAAGAAAATCCCTGGCTTTTATTTAATGTATTCTCGGGTCTCTGCCGCGCACTGGGATTTACCCCTTTTGGTTCTCACAAAACACGCTCAAGGTTTTCTCTCACATCCTGTTGCAAAACCGATTTCGAAAGCCTTTCAATTTGCTCACCATGAACACTGAGCGTTTACGCTTTGACCAAGATGGAAGTTTTACTTACACCAGTTATCAACCCGATAGAACAGGGATATTCAACAAAAGATTCCAGTCGGCCGGTCAACTTTTTTCTGTTGAATTTTGTGCCAAGAGATCCAATAATTTTACACTAGCTAGCTGAGTGTATCATGCATTATATTTCTTGTTGACCGCGAAGTTCATTCCTCATGAAATCTTCTGTTTTCCGCGTCAACGTTACGTTGATTTTAGAGGACCATGTTGCATTTTTTTTAAAACTGGAGCTTCTCAGCTTATTGTAAAAGTTAAAAAACACCTTTTGCCAAAAAGCAACACAAAGTGAAACTACAGTTTTGTCGGCTTTTTGATAATGCATTGATTATTTATTGTTGAACAGGCCGCAGGCCAATTCAAATTGGCCGAAGGGACTTGGAGACGGATACAGATACACAGACTTGGACCTGATGCAGAACTTCCTGTTTTTATATTACAAGGATAAAAACAAGGATAATAAACTTAAGCCATAAAACCTGGGCTTAGGGAAATGTATTATTTACCGGCTGTTCTATACCTGGGACCACTTTCAGGGGATTATTCATGGTATTTTGTATTAATTCTGTGTAAATCAAATCTAGAAAAAAGTTCTCCTTCTACTACTCACTACTCCTACTACTTTTTCCAATGTCTGTTCCCTAGTTTATCTCAAACACTAGTATCTTCATAGTCACTTCATTGACATCAACATACGCATTGATTTCAATTTTTTCTTTCTATCTCGCAAACCACATACAAAAAGAAAAGTTGAAACATGTTGCTTTATGCAAAAATGTTTTTGTTTATTTAATGTTGGCAGTTACACCTTAATGCGTTCCGAGGTCACTATGGTCAGTACTCTCAGCGAAACTTATTTTTCTTAATGTTATATCAATTAGCTCCCAGACTAAGCATCGCCAAAACGCAAGTGGCCAGAATTTGTTTTAATTTTGGGGTGCCTTTTATTGTTGTCGTATTGTTTAAGGGTTCATGACAAAGTAGTGGTACCTTTCTTCTGACCACTTCCTGGCAGAATCTTTCAAAGATGCAATTTCCTGTTGAGCATTATATCCAGGTATTTCATTTCTGCATTAGTTAGTGCTCTAGTGGGCATCAAAGTTACTCCGTATATAAAACATATTTGCAAGTAGTTGGTAGTTTCAGCATCGTAACATGGTATCAATGGTTTGTTTAGAACAATTTGTCGGATAGTACTAATTTTAATGCTTCTCTCTTTTTTTGGTATTGCACATCAAATTTTTCAATAAGTCATTTTGCCTTGGCTGATGTGCTCAAATACAGTTCTGACGTAAGAAAGCTGTTGTTGTCTGGCCGTTAATTGACTTACATCGATCAACGAAACAGATGGTCGTTTGCTAATCTTGTTCCAAACAGGATTAAGTTCTCTGACAAAAAAAAGGATCACGTTTTTAATCCTTTTTGTTTAATTTCTGATGAATCACTTTCATCCTAAGCTTTTATCTCCTGTTTCCAACCTCGCTATTACGAGGATGTCATCATTTTAAATCATTAGATATTGGGAGCCAAACAACTGCGTGATTTGAAAAGAAAATACACTCTTACGGTAAATACATAATTGATAATAAATGGATACATCTTTTAAGACATTTCATGGACAAATTAAATTGTATTTTAGGTTAGGTTAATCCTACAGATTATTGGTTTATGACAGAATAAACTAAAAAGTAAACAAAGTTGCCAATGTTATGAACCGTTTTTAATGAATAAAAGGAGTCATCAAGTCATTGACAAACCTGTTTAAACCTTTCTGAATCACGCAAAAATGAGCCTGGTATACGAAGCAATATTACCTCTTCTATTCTATTTTTGGATCCTGTCAAATTCCATCCACATTGTTAAGCAGTACAAATAAAAAATGCACGACTTGGTGTCTTGGTGACCTGTTGTCCATCCACTGTAACAGTCGCAGTAGGGCGAGATGGGCATTCTGGAAAATGTTGTCATCAATTTATTTCTATACGTTTTCGGGAGGAAAACAGAGTAAAAAAGAATACCCACCCAATAAGAAGTAACAACCAACAAACTGTCATTTTACTTTTACTATCATTTAATCAATATTCATCTCAGTTTTTGTCATCTTGTATCAGAACATCTTGTATTAAACTATTGTTGCTGAACAGCAAAAAGACCTCGTCTGTGGTCCTCGGATAAATAATTTCCTTTCCGCACATTGAACCACGTATTACTTTTCGCTTTATCGTCAACATCATCAGCTCTGAGATTATTAGTTTGTGCTTTCACCTTAACACGGACAACTACACACCCTTGTTGTCTTCCTTTGCCCCCCCCCCCCCACTCAGTGGTTATTTGTTGCTGCTTTTCCATGATTTCTATCGGTGCAGTGAAAACCCTGTTGGTGCTGAAGGACTTCCCTGCAGCTCCACCAAACAGTCTTGCATTGTGTGGACTGGCCGTTCGGCCGCGGCCCGAGGGGTAAACAATGCATCTCTATATGGGCTTTGATGGTTTGGCCTTGTGCGTGTCAGTGGAGATCCGTGCGGCGTTCAGACCCGAGACCCTTTATTTGAATTGACACGGCAAACATTATTCGTCATGGCATTATTTCGTATCACTTCCTGATCACATGGTTGGTTGTTTTTGTAACCGACAAGAGGAGCTCAGTTCAGGACATAATGCGTACATTTTTGAAAACGGGACATTTGTTGTGAAAATAATAAGTTCTTCAACGGTCTGTATGATGTCCTCTGCTGCCTGTGATAACCCTTAGATGCAGTGTCTTAGTAATAGACCTAACACAGAGCATTATGGGGTGGTATGTAAGACGGACATAAATACACATTTCCATTTGATTAATTTGAAACATAATTCATTTTAACATATAATCAAGGGCATGATTTAACATCAAAATACATGAATAGTCTGTTAAAATATATTGATGGGAATTGCTCAACATAAGGACATATTTCATGTTCTTGGTACAATATTAAATATTGTAGATTTATATTTACAATTACATTATATTAGTTCGTATTTAACATTAAAATTAGCATTTTTGGTCTTTTCAAGAGTTTCTTACCCATTCAACATAGATAATATACATTTGTGTTTTACACTTGGTAGAGAAGTAGATATATATATATATATTTATATATTTTAAACCGGAAGAGTCAGGAGTCGACTGAGGCACTGTGGATTATCCTTTAAGAAAACATAACACACACTACATCTAACTTGACTATAAACCGTAGTGGTGCTAATGGATTCATTCAAGAGACTCTTAAACTACATTTTATTTCTTATTTTAAAGAAATTGAAATCACTCATTGTTGCTTTTTTTTTCCAGACTTAACAGGAGAAAATAGTGTAGAAAATAATAATAATAATAATAGAAAATAACAGGAATCTAAAAAAGACTATTGTGCTTAATGAAAATACTACTTTGGCCGTGACCTAGAGATTACAGCTGAATATAATATTTCCCTGGAACTGAGGGCTTTGCTTTGTTAGACAAACCTAGCGTTTCTCCCCCTCCTCTAATACCCAAGTCACCTACATTTGTGAATACAGACTTATTTTTACGTTCCAATCATTCTTATGTTGTGTTTCTGCTAACGTCTCCAACCATGTTGGAAGATTACTCTTCAATCGGTTCATGACATAAAGTCCCTAATGGACTCCAACATTTGCTGTAGTTTCATATCCACGAGCAAGCAGGAATCTGTACCTCATGAATCAACAATCATCTTTTCTTTTATCACCGCAACAACTCCCATCAGCTGTCAAGGATTCTGTATCTCGTTGGTACAAAAGCAGGAGATTGTATAGATTCCTGCTCACGGGAGCACAGATCTACTTCTGTTACTTTGTGTGTACAGTTGTTCAAATGTCCCGCTGGAGTGGATACACCTGTGCAGCCGAGTGCCTTTCACACTAGACGGTCTTATAAAAGTGTGAAATCGGAGCCAGAAGCTGCAGAAAAACTTCAGGGAATGCCGTAAAGCGCTCTTCTGCCCCTGGCTTCGACCACGCACTCATGACGGCGCAGTATCCGGCAACCTTGAAAACTAATCTTTTCTTCTGACCTGGCATGTTTATCGAGGGGGATCGCATTCTTTGGCCGCGTGCCCTCAAGACTTACAGTGAAGGTGGCCCCGCCGGTCGGATGTAGAGCCGCCGGGCTTAACTGCTGTCCAGTGATAAGAGATAGAAGATTAGTGAAATGAAACCTTGGAACGGTTTGTGGGAAAGTCGTCGTATCTTCTTGAGTATTCTGGTACTTTCCATGTAGGAAATGATCAGGACTCAAATGGTCTTTTAAGCCTTCCGGTCATATTTGAAGCTAATTCAATATATCTAAGTACTTGTCTCATCAATATCCACTTATTGGTGTTAATGCTGCTAACTTAGACTCAAAACTAACAATAGCGTCTTAATTTAGAATTACCGAGGAGTAACCAGGTAGAGCTGGGAATCGGACTTCAGTACTGTTATAGAACATTTCCGATCGAAAATGATACCATGTTGAAAGTCATGAATCACAAACGGTTATTGTCTGCATACTGGACCCAGTAGGCTGGAGTGAGGACTGACAAAACTATGGTTTTGAAACATCTGCTTGGACTCTTTTGTAGGTCAGGTAGCCAACCCAATGCATTATTTTTATACTTGTACAACATAAGAAATGTATTTATATTTAGTGACTAGTTTTTATAACTGGTATAGCCTTCCACCCATTTATTTATTGGACCAACTACTACATTGAGTGAATGCTACAATGTTCATTGAATATTGAATCTAATTTTGTCCTCATTGCTTTTTTATCAACATGACAGTTTTTTGTTTGTTCCAGTAGAAGTGGAATATCTGCTCATCCACACTGCAGTCAATTGTCTCTCTAAGTGGTTAATGGATTACTATGCATCCGTTTCCTGTGGATGAAGTGTCCACTCGCATTTTTTTCTCTCCCAATAAACGACCCCTCCCTCACTTCTCCAGTGAAAAAGATGCATCCCTGAATAATCTAACATCTGTTTTGTTGAGTAAGGACTTCCTGGTTGATGCACAAAATGAAGTCGTGTTGATCGTCTCTGACTTGAGGTGGAAGTGTTTGTGTGGGCGTGACGGACCGGAGCTCGCATGAGTTTCACGAGCAGAAACCACCGGACCTCGAGCCACTTTCGTGTCATTTCTAACGCCGGCTCTCCGGAGGTCTTCTTGCATCCGCCCCTCAGCAGGAAGTTGCCTTTATCTGTGGGTTTTGAATGAACTGCGGCTGCGACATGTGTTGTCTTGTTTCCAATCTCGATTTTGTCTCAGAAAGGAAATGAGATTAAAGAAGCGTAAGTCTTATGACTTGATGTGAGGAATTACTCGGTTTTATTAGTCATTAAAAACTGGATTGAATGATGACTGCCTTGTGATGGAAATAAAATAACTCAGAATTAAGACTCGTGATGGTCAATATAATGTTTAAGAGGCGGATTATTATACTCGAGCCACTTTAAATGTATTATTTTGACAAGCTACTATCAGCCCACTAGCCAGCAAAGACATTAAACCACTGCACGGAAGGTTATTGTGGAACTGTTTGTGACTTTAATATTGACCAAGTTAATCATATTTTTATAAGGGTCCGATTTAAATATGTCTGTTTATAAAAGATAAAATACATCTGAATCAGCCTTTTTAACTATTGCTGAAAATAATTTAAAATGAAAGTACATCACAACTAGTCCATGGAGTAGGAAACAAGTATGCAATTAGAAGTAGCTTTTGTAGCAAAATGTCAACTAATGTCATGGAAATGATCTAAAATTAGAGCAGGTAGAAAAGACCACAGAAGCATTTTACAGAAAGAAAGTTTCTTTATCTTGTGTTATCAGGAGCTGTGTTGAAAGATTACAAGTTACGAGTTTGTCAAAGAAACCACAGATATGCACTAAAAGTAGCCTTCAATAGTTGAAATGATGAACCAATATTCATCTTTACCTTCACTCTTATTTCCATCAAAATATGTTGTTGTTAATGACCAGTGACCTGAACTGTGTTTTGCTGTTATGTGTTTGATTTTGAAACATCTGGATCCACACATTACCTAAGGGCTAAAATTTCCAACAAATACTGTTACTAGTAGTTGGAGTACAAAGCATGAAATGGCACAAACAAATATACATAAGAGGTTCCATTGCAGCTCTCAATCCTTTGCTGAACAAATGTGGACAACGCTGATCAAATACACTATTTCTCACGTAAAGCTTTAGCTGATGATACGCTTGGAAGAAAAATTACAGTCAAATACACCATAAGTAGAAAAATACAAGATAAAGTAAAACCATTTCAATATTTTCAATTATGTATCGTATTATGTAGGTACTGGTGGGACAGATAAGGGTTTGAGCAGCGACAGAACTTTCTGATTCAGTTAAAATTGTGAAAATGAAAGAAAGGACCTTTTGGCCTCACACTGGACAAAACAATTGGTAGTTTTGTTGTATAAAAATCAGCACATTGCAGGAACGGTAATGTATTACATCTAAGCACCATTTATTTACAGTAATTTAAAAAATAACATTTTATATGACAACAATCACTTCGATTTTTACATCTCTCGCTGTGATCTACTGACAAAGATGTGATTTTCGGCACTCCATGTTGTCTTTTCTGTCTGTAATTCGCATAATAAATTCAGGAGAAAGACCTGCCGCACTGGTGACACAATCTAGCATTATTTTTATGACGGTACATTCATTGATGTACTTTTAGCACTATGGTTGTGTTTCTTAAAACATATTCAGGTCAATAGGTCAAAGGGAGTTCTACATCATAGCTGGATGAATACTGATGCCAGTCCCTCACCATCATGCATGATGTGGAAGAGGAAAGATGGAAAAATGTTCATCGACTACATCCTACATTGATCTTCAGTACAACTACTGTTTGTTTTTTATGAGATTCATGGTTTCGTTCTAGGATTTATTTTTTCATGATGCATAATAAGATATTTGTCCTAAATTTCCTTTGCTTAAAATAAGACCAAACCTCATTTCATAACTGTATGTGTGAGGAAAAAAAAAGCCATTTGGTCTCTTCCCTGTTTGGACATCCTTTCATTCTTCCCATTCCTCTCCGACGCTTCTCCAGGCCCAGAAGAAAAAAAAAGGGATGTGCATTTGTTTCCTGCCAATGAAAACGGCTCCCCGCCCTTCCTGCTTAAATCATGCCACATAGACTCAACAGACTGACTGACTTTTTTTTTTTTAGTCATTTATTTTGACACAAAAAAGTACTAGTTCGCCCACGCCTGGATAACAATGTGGCTTCCTGCAGTGTTTATTCATATTGCATTGAAATTGCCTTTGTTGAAGAAGCAGACGACAGTTGTTGGATCGTCTAAAAATAACACCGACTGTTTTTCTACTTTTCGTCTCCGGTTCTCGGGAAATCCTTTTACATCGGTGCCCTTTCCTGTTTTTGTTTGAAGGGTAAAATTAGATATTAGTGACTCTGAGAAGTGCCGTTTTAAAGAGAGAATCCTGCCTAAGATTTGCACTGCAGAGACTTGAGTCTGTCCAAGCTTTTTCCCACAAACTTCAAGCTGAAGAATTTCATACAAGCATGTCAGACTCAGACACCACATCTGTCTGGAAAACAGCAGATATGGACTGGAAGTAGCTGTACTTGGGGGAACTTCTGTCTTGAGGTAAAGCATTCCAAAAGAATGATGGGTTGTTTGACAAGATTAGTCAGACGGGCTATTTAGTCATACATTTGTCATTGGAAATCTGATTCTGACCTTTAACTTACCTAAGAATTTGTTTAGCAATTTCAAAATCACTTTCATATCATGATGTAGTTTTCACAGAGAACGTTGAATCACAAAATGTGTCTTGTTTCCCGCAACATAAAAACCTTTGTTGAGCCAGGCGTCTCCAGAGAGTGGTCAGATTTCATGAAGCCCAGAGCTTTTGTTTACAGGTTAACGGTTTCATTAAAAGTTTTGTGACTCTTTGAAAACGAATTTCTCACCTAAAAAAAAAAGTAAAACGGAGTCAGTGCCAACATTCTTTGGTCTTGAATGTAGGTCATTCCATCATATTTCCCATTTTCAAAATAGTTTACAGAAATATATACATGGCTGTTTTGCCAGAGTGACAAATGTTGTGGTGATGAACTTGGTGAAGAATATAACTAGAGTATTGCCTTTAACATTTAGAAATGATCATGTACTGTAGCTCAGAGGAGATTCATTCAACGAGGAATAATGACTTGACCTCATTATCGATGTTGTTCAACATTAATTCTTCATCTTAATAGTCACGTCTGTATAAACGGTCCCGTTTTCTCCGCTGTGCTCTCTAAAGGCTGAAAAATTCACATTTCAAAATTGCTTCATATTTTTGTGTCTCTGCCGACTCATATTTTAAAATAACACTTTGTGCACACAAATTAAAACCGGTACAATCTTGATGAATCTCACACAATCTAAAGTGTGACTCCCCCGTTTCCCCATCCACACACACACTCTCACACACACAATGAATTCTAAACTGCAACCACCATTTATGTGGCGAATCATAGTTAGTCGGCCATGAATAAGACGGTGTGTGTTTGTTAGTAAAAATATTTTGAAGGTACATTAGCACTTTTTGTCAGCTACAAATTGACAATGATTAAACTTAAACTGTTTCAAAATTAGGTTCAAGTGTTCTTATGTTTTTAACAGACTATACCAGTTATTAAGCTAAAATGTCCTTCATATGTTAAAATTAAATACAATTACAATGAACATTTTTCTTTCCCTGTATTAGGTGTGTGTATCGGCAAGAATCTGGCAAGTACAATATGTATAACGATACAGGGTAAACAATAGAATATATTGATATATAGTGTGATACTGTATGAACAAGTATATATACGTAGTATTGTCCGGGAACTTCACCGCATGACTCTTGACGTAGAAAATACTTTTTTTTGTTACATTTTATACAAACTTAATTTAAATATTAACCATAAAATAACTAATAATTTAAGTGTTTTTGTGTTGTTTTCCTCACAAAAAAAACATCTGATTTCCTGGTCAAGTTACAACTGGTTTCTTCAAGTAAGTCTTTGGATGCGAGTAAGCAATGGCAGACGTTGGTCATCTTCCCTGGACAGTGAAAACAGGAAGAGGTCCGAGGATGATTGAAGCGGAGCGACCACTGTGGCATGAAAGTGACCGAGCAGGAATGGAGATGAACACTTCCCACTGTTGTTTTTCATTCCCCAGCTGTCGGCAACAGAGAGCCGTTAGTGTCATTAGCCCGAGTGCTGTCGACCCGGGACAGGACGCCGACAAGCCCGGTCGCTTCCTGCTTCCTGTCAAAAGAAGGGGCTCCGGGAGGGAAGCGGCAGGGCTGCCGAGGGAGGATAAGGCCTCGGGCAGGAAGCGTGAAGCGGAGACGACCTCCAGTCAGTCATGCCCAGTCACTTCAACCACCCAATTCCCCCGAGGATCTGACCTCAGGGGGGCATGACGGGGCCGTTTGTGCGGTTGTTTGGGAACCATAAGAGTGTTTCATTGGTCAGATCCTTGGGGATTTTTCAGTGGTCATCCAGTGATGACTGGAAAAACACATCTTGATGTTTTAACCTGAGTTGTTGTTGCCCTTTGTCAGCCTTTGTCTCTCTTACTCTTCATCTTTCTTCCTGGATGTTAAACGCATTTAACAAGGTTTCTTTCATGAGGTTTGATGTTGAGCTGCAATCACTTTACTGAGAGAAACTCTTTAGTAAGTAAGTAATATTTATTTATATAGCGCTTTTCGAGACCAGGGTCACAAAGCGCTTGAAATCTGCCTTTTCATGTTGGTTTATCTTTTGTACAGACAGAATTTTCTGTTTGCTTGCTGCCCATGATTTGGGGGAAATATTGATACATCATGATAGCTTCTTCACTATACTGTATTCTACTTTTGGCTTTAAATACATTTTTTTTTCTTCGTCATAGTTATTGTTTATATTTCAATAAAGTTCGCATAAAATAAATAGTATTTTATTTACAATTAACATGCAAATGTTCAATACAAATTTTACAAGATCAATTCCGTAACAAAAAACAACAACTTCTTTACACATTTAAACAAAATAGATTTTTTTTGCACATCTCAAGTACATTTCTATACCAAGCTTACAGAAAAATAGTTTCTAGTGCAAAGAATCACGTGCAAAAAAATGACGAAACACTATAATATTCACTTCTTTGAACATAAGCAGTTTTTCTTTGTCTAAAAAAATTACATATCTGCTTTCTGTGGACACAGACACGCCTGCCCCTGTCTGGTGGTTTAGCAGTGGAAAACATAGCTCTGAATAGGTGTTTGAACACAGAGATTCCTGGTTGCTAAGTTTCTCGAGCTCCATTACGTTCCCAGGCTGAGGTGGACAGCGAGAGGTCGGCTACAGTCGGACACGTAGCAACCTTCTTAGTCTTGATTCCATTCTTGCATGTGCTTCAACAAATGACTTGAGTTGTATATCATGGCGATAATGATCTTTTTGCATATGTTGCATCGCGCTCTATGGCAGTTTTAGCCGGCTCAGAATCATAGCACAGACACTTTGGTAGATCTATATATCATGGTATGGTGCGGAAACAAACATTACTAACTTCGGTGCCATCCCTTTAATCTATAGATCTGTGGAGTGAATCCGCTTGTAAACATTGTTTACATCCAATCGCTGGCATCATGATAATCGTTTGATTTACCTGCTTGGCACCAAAAGACACAATCTTTTTCGATACCTGATAGTGACTCTGGATACATCCGTGTCCATATTTTTTAGTTCATCCATTTTAGATGAAGGGCTATAATTTCTCTCTCTTCAGAATGTTGTTTTGTTACAAGAAACCAATGACCAATAAGACGATTTATCTTCCATTATTCTGCGACACTTTTTTCTTTTTAATGGCAAATGAGCCTCATGTTTAAGATGATTAGAAACGGCTGATAAAATATCTCATCCTGCATCAGTGGTTCCATGCATCTGGACCCACACCCCAGCATGCATTTAACGTAATGACACTCTGGCGTAACCCCCATGTCCTCCTATTGTATCCTCCGTGTACCACCTTCCTCTTCCGTCATACGGCCCCTGGTGGCCCTCCGTGAGCGACGCCCACTTGAAAAGACTTTGACATTGACATGTCGACTTTCACAGAACTAATGGTTTTTCGATTCCTCCCGGGACTCGCACACGTCTACAAAATGTTCTTTGGTCTTCGCTCCGGTTTTTTTTTCTGAGCGCCATTAAAAAAATTGCCCATATGCATCACTTGTTATTTGGGTGGGGAGGCGAGCGGCCGCAGATGTTCTGGCGTTGTCGCACTTGTTAATCCCCCCGGGGGCGGAGAGCGGAGTTTGCTGTTGGTTGCTGGCGGAATAAAAACAATCCCTTAATTGTGTTCAATCATTTCGGGTTTTTTTAGAGGGTTCGCCTGCATTCTTGGCCGTTGCCAAGCGCTCGTGCCAAGATGACGCTCCGTCAGTTTTCTATAGGAGTTCATGGTGAGATCACTGGCAGAGCTTCGCAGTCTTTCATCTGAAAATAAGATGATGTTCTGCTTAAAACACAAATCAAACATTTGCCTTTTGAGTCATTTTATCTTTTCCTCAGACGCTTGTTTCACTATTTCATTTGTCAGGAACCAGCCACCTTTTTCAATTGTGTGTAGTTCCATTGGTGTTTGTGTGTTTGGTCTTTTTACATCATCACTAGATCACAGATGTTGGTCTTGATCTTAGTTTGTGTTTGTATTTTTTAATGTCTGTGTGACAAAAATGTACTTTGTTGTACTTCTTGTCTGTACTGCATTTTCCAGCCTAACAACTTAAACATGTGTTTTTGTGTACATGTTTGCTTTACCAGTTTTTGTTTTGTGTGGCTTGGGTGACCTGCTTTTGTTTAATATTAATTTTTGTGGGATTTTTGATCACCTATCGGTCACTTCTGCGCCTTTTTACTCTAAAGTAAATTTATTTAGTGTGCGTGTGAGTGTGTGTTAAATTTAAGTAAATTTGACTAGAACGTTTTTTGTGTGTGTATTAGTGATTTCCCAAGAATTTATGTAACAAAGGAATATCTTGCTCTTGAATGAGATTTTCCATTTTCTTATTTAACTTTCTTTCTTTATATCAGTGGCTCACTTCTGCATCAACCATTTAAAAGAAATGTGATTAAGTTTTTTTTAAATTGTCTTCTATTATTGCATTTTCAACCTCATTTTTTCTTGTTTTTACTTCCTTTTTACCGTTTTTTTTATCTCTGTTTTTTGTGTTACTTTTTTTCTTATAGCTCGAATTTTGAACAAACTTTTTGCCTTTATGTATTATTTTTGTATTACTTTTCTGTCTTGCAAAACACGCAAGCGATATTTTCCATTTCAATTAGCATTAGTTGAGTCTCAAATGAAGACATTTGTAGGAAAGGAAATTCTTTTTTTTATTATTAATAATTCAGATTTAGTTGAATACATTATCTGGAGTGTGATCGTTCCTGGAGATAAAGCTTGTTTTTACCGCTGTGACGCTGCTTAACCCTCTAATACACGACATGAATTAAACAAATCCTTCATCAATAAAAGAAATGCCGGCTATTGTCTGGCTCTGAGAGGAATATTTGATTAGGTTCACGGCACTGGTGGATTATGGGATACCCTTGTCGCCAGCTGCACTCAACATGAACACCACAAAGGTCAATCTGCCTGCAGAGCCTGTTGTGTGTGTGTGTGTGTCTGTGTGTGTGTGTGTGTGTGTGTGTGTTCATCCTTCTCATCAACAAATCTACTCCACACATCTGATTAAACACAGATTTGCTTGGTTCAGCTGCACATTAGTCCAAAGATCCTGAAGAAGGCGGAGATTCAGGCAGAGAGAAAAGAATACTTGAGTCTGACTAGTGAACGTTCCCACCACAATTATTCCCATCTTGCTGGTGAAGAGTCTTGACTTTGTTAACGGATGATTCAGACATCTGAAGCTCATGTCTGGTTTCCTGTCCAGGACGTGGTAGGATCATGGAATAACCCTTTTCCCTCAAAAACAGCGAATTCATTGACGATTCGGGACATTTTAAAGGGCACGTTGGTACTGAACTGAGTTCAAGCCGAGGTTGTTGACTCTAGATTCACAAAAAGTGATCGCAGTGTTATTTCCCTGCAGGAAAATTAAAACTTGAACAAATTCACCATAGGATAATAAAAGAGATCCTTGTCTGGTGAATGTACCAGGGATCCCAGATAAACAGGATTTTCAAAACTTTTATTTTTTTATTTCTGTATGAAAACCACTAAAACATTTGGTTTGAGAGCCATTCTCACGCCACACTTGACAATTCTCACGTTTATATTTACCATTTTAATACTCTATATTTATTTTTAATGAGGATAAACTTTGGTCCTTTTCGATAAAATTCCAGCTAATCACGGACGGCTCCACACAATATCAACCAATCAGAAGCAACATTAGGCCGGTCTATCGTTCATTACAGCGTCTCTGCTCGCGCCCAGCATGTGTTGAGTCATTGTTACTTAACAACTTCAAACTGCTGTCAATCTATGAATTATTCAGGTTTTTCCTGGCATGAGCGGCTCTTTAATAAGGAAAGTTATTGCTAAACTTTACCGTCAATTCCCAAAACAGTGTTCGTAAGGAGGAAATTAACTTCAGGCTTTTAAATTAAGAGCCAGCGCAACGTTCCGTCTGTCTTTTAATTCTTCATTATCACTGTTATACTCTTTACTGTTTAAAATCCTTGTTTTAATCTTTTTATTAATATTATTATTATTATTCATGAGATGTTTTGCCATATCTATTGATTGTTTAAATGTAGTTTTAGATGGTAACCTAAAAATGTTCATGATTCATAATCATAATCATCCAAAGTTGCACTCAATGACTTTTAATAGATTGCTTCTATAAAACATAGACTAATAACCCACAAATGAACATGCATCAAGTTTATTCAGATGTGAGACCAAGTAAAAATAGCAAGTCTTTTGTACTATGTGTATTTTTCACCTTTTTGTCAACCAAGAAGGTTCCACAGTATAAGCAACATTTTGCTGATAATTTGGTTAAACACTTGGGTTATGTTAGATTCCTTCTTTCTATTTGAAGAAGACTTTGACTTTGTGGTGAAATGGTTGAAGATATAGATGCTAGTACATAAGTACACACTATAGTTTGAACTTCTCAGTGTGAGAACTCTTGGTATTATCTTTGGCCCCTGCTCGTTTTTCACTTGATACATGTGTTCAAAACGGTTTGGTTGCCTCTGGACTACCTTTTGTTGCATGAGAAATTCAACGACCATTACCTATCCATATGCCTTGCCAGTGGGCTGGCGTCCCACACGCTTCTCCCCTGTGTAACTGGGATCAAGTCTGTGACCTTATAAAGTGAATAAGTGGCAGCAGTAAAAGGCTTCATTTGATCAAGACACTCAGTCCAGATTAGTTGTGTTGCACTTCCTGTTTTCCAGTCAATGCTCAGAGATCATGTGATGTTTCGATGACCAAAGTCAAGTGTCAGGTCTACGCTGGTCCCTCTGGATCAGGAATCTTCAACTTGGGGGAAAAACAGGGTATTACCAACGAATCCAAATGACTAAGAATGATACAAAAATATTTGACAATTTTAGAACAAACATCAACATCATACACTTTGTCCTCTTAATCATACAATGACCACATTTTTATACTGCTAGTCTGTGCACTTTCCTCGCATGTAGACCGTCATTATAGATAACATTGCCACTGTTGTAATGCTCATTATCCTCCAAGAGTTGACAAGTATGTCAGCAGCATATTTTGGTTCCATATGGGATCAAAGGCCCCGGCCCCCCGCCCGCCCAGACCCCTGCAGCTACAGTCCACTGCTGCCATCATTAGAGCAGAAGCATGTAAACTGTCCGGCAGAGATCGAGGGCAGCTGGGAGTCATGATTAGCCGACTGTTGTGCGTTGTGTGTTGTGTGTTGTGCGTCTGTTCTTAACCGAACCGACCTTGATGTGCCGGAGCTTCCTGGTGTTTGTCGCCGATCACGAGCAAACCTGGCCGTGAAGGTTGTTGAAGTGAGGAAATGTTTGTGCTCTCGGGATAAACCGTTGCAAAAACACATCCGTCCAAGTGTTGACATTGTTTTCCGCATAGTAATCTGTGTTGAATACTCTTATGTGTCTCGGTGCCTGAATATAAGAGGTGTAAGAAAATATTGATACACTTTTATCTTCATGGTACTATATCTATATTCAACAGAACTGAAACCATATTTATTTTGTGGATAGTTCAATAAATATTGTGTTTTTTTTATTTATTTTATGTTGCAATTAAACTTGTGACTTGTTGATGGCATCCGTTATTACGTCCTCCACTGATAAAAGGAGGGAATGAAAACCCTGCAAGATCCTGTTGATGACTGAGTATGAGAGGACACAGAAGCTTTTAAAGATGATGTTGGTGATGGAGAATACTACAAATATATCCTTGTTACTACATTAGTACAATATATTGTATCATTGCCCTTGTATCTTGATAGATATCGTATCACCAGATTCTTGCCAATACACACCCCTACAAACTATTTAACTTCATTATCCTTTGTGTTCTTAAATGTCAGTACATTCCCTAAAACTACTTTCAGTGCACACACAAGGAAATTGTGGTGTTTTCATTAAAACATTTGTGTTTGATTGTCTCCTCAGGCGTTGGACCAGGACCGGACCTCCCTGCAGAAGGTGAAGAAGTCAGTCAAGGCCATCTACAGTTCTGGCCAAGGTGAGCAGACTTTTCTACAAATGCTTCGAGGCAGAATATGTTGCTGCTGCTCCGTTTTTTACAAATGAAAGTGTGTCTTAATCTCACACGCAGACCTGTTAAGTGGTTTTCAATTCTCTGATGTGCATCACAAGCCTTTTAATACTTCAGGAGATCATCATCAGCCATGTTTCATTTTTTCTCATTATACCTTTAGGTTCACCTCATGTAATCCTCAAATGTTTTAGGCAATAATCTCAATCCGGTAATTTGTTAATTCTCAAACGTGCGGCACTGAACGGATTTCTCTATCCCTTAATAGTGTTTGCTATATTTAGCCAAATGATGCATGCCTGTTGTAAAATGTTTTAATGTATATATATATGTGTATATATTTATATATAAACACAAACGCGTAGAGGTGTGGTGCTCAAAGCTATTTGACTTTCCCAGCCAACACCTGAGTATTTTATATTGACTCAGTCATTTTCCCCGGACTGCAGCCTCCACCCTTCCAAATTGAGTGTTTTGCACGTTTGTTCTAACAATAAACAACACCAAACAAACTCCTTCCCACTGTAAATGTTACCAAAAAGACACTCTGGTAAAAAAGCCTTTGGGCGTTAGCTGACCTATCGTCCGTCTGCGCCACGAGTGCGGACACACACAGCTTGTTGGTATACAGCGCCACGCATATATCTTTTGAAATAAAGTCACATTTCAGTTGCAGCCAATGTGTAAAAAAACATTGACTTTTTCTAGTTCAGCACTAATCTGGGACCATCCAGACTAGAAAAATGACAATAAAATACTGTAACCTTGACTGGAATTACAACAAAATAACAATCTATGTGTAATTGAATAAAAGATCTGTACCGCAGAACAGTTGTGGCGACTGTTCTTGAAAAAATATTTTTGTCCCAAATAAGTCCTTTGTTTCACTTTTGGCCAGTTCATTAGCTGCAACATAGCATTAGTGTGCTAAAGGGTGCAATACAAACACAATGTATAAAGTTTAAATGATTTTAAATTGAAATGTGCCACCGTTTTTGCTCTCTGGTAGGATTCCTTATCTCCGATAACAAATGCATCTAAAAGGTTTTCTTCCTGGTTGTACTGACCACTGCGTAAATAGTCACTTTGAAAAAAAAAAAAAAGCTGGGATAACGACTCATCTCATCTTCTTTGGTTGTCGTGACGGCTCGAAAGGACTCCTGCAGGACTAACACAGCAGGACACTTGTCTCACCCGACCTTCCACTCAAGATCCTATTTTGGACTCCCCTTCCAGCTCAGAGAGATCTCAGACTTAATGATGAGCACAGATGCCGGAGTGTGAGAGAAACGGTGTCCCGCTGAGCTTCGTCGGCCCTGAGTCTCTCGATGTGCGAGCTGACACTCTGGTCAGCTGATGGACTTGATGTATCCAGCGTGTCCTGGGTCCACCCGAAAAGATGCTTGAGTAACCTTTACTGAGTTGTCTCTTTGCCACCCGTGTCAGACACTTGTGGGCAAAATCCAAACTTTATTAATTCAGCCTGAAAGCGACTAAAACTGGATCACCTCCAACAGTCGTTGATATCATCTCCTACAAAGAATTGTGTTCAGTCTTTGCTGTTCTAGAGACTGTGTTCCAGTTGGAAAATCATCGAAGATTCCACTGAAAATCTTTGAAAATTGAAAGTAATTTTTAATTCTGTTGTGTCTACAAGTTGGTTCCAAGATTCTGGCCTCGTGAGAGATTAAGTTTGACATTCAAACATTCCACAAAGCTGTGACCGTGAATGGGTTTAGAGTAGGTTTTATCCGCCAACTGAACTCGTCTTTCTCGATCCAGTGGTTGTGCGGATCAAATAATGTCAGCGGCTCCTTCCTGTTGGGCTGCAGCCTGATCGTGACGTCACGGTCTCAAATGAAACCTTCTGGTGCATTGTGCACACATTTCAACAACAAAATACAGAAACATGAATTAAAAACACTCACTGTAAAAATAATAAATCATTTTGCTGTAAATATAACAAGTTTGCAGAAGATTTTTGCAGTTGTCATTCTCCTCTGGCAGCTGTTTCTCACTTTTATGGAAATTTTGAGAAGATCCGAACAACCAATCGGGTTAATCCATCGCCTTTTTTTCAATGTTTGAAACATACTTATGTAACTCTTTCTCTCTCTTTACACTAGTATTCTTCGTACTCCTGACACTGCCGTTTTTTACATTTCATTAAAAAATAAATATTTATTTATGTGGGACATCATTGTTGCTAAACTGCAAGAACCGAGACAATTTGTGACCTTGACATTGCTTAAAGAGTGTCCAAAAATACAGGAAAACTTCATCCAATATGATACATTTAAAGAGTGAATTTTGAAAAAAGGTAACAAAAAATAATTACTCATTGATCGTGTTTCCATTCCATCAGAATATTATGCGTTTAAATGTTATCAACTTGCTAATGTTGCGTCTGGTACCATCTCTTAGTCCTGCTGTTCCTTCCTGTTCCTCCAGACCACGTCCAGAATGAAGAGAACTACGCTCAGGCTCTGGACAAGTTCGGTGGCAACTTCATCAGCCGAGACAACCCGGACCTGGGGACGGCCTTCGTCAAGTTCTCCTCCCTCACCAAGGAGCTCTCTGCCCTGCTGAAGAACCTGGTGAGTCTATAGACATATATATATTTTCTCACCTGGCGCTCACTGCAGTGAATGTTTAAACTGCAGAGCCTCCGGTGGGTCTGTAAATAACTTTATCGATCTACTTTTCCTCGAGGCTCTAACTACAATCTAAGCATTTGATGGATAAAAAAAAATTGTCGACGCAGCGTTTCTCTCCGCGTTCATCCTTTTTCAAGAAGTGGACGATGAGTTTCCAGGACGTTAGAGCACTGTGGCAGGAAGCCAGATTGATTCCATGTTGGCCCTACGCAAGACCAGCACTTAAGAAACACATTAGAGCCCATTAAGTGTTGTTTACTTCCCCGACTGCCTCTCCCGGACTGAGTTTGGGAGGACTTGGCTAATAGCAACACCGACTTAAATGCTCGGACTGCTGCTGATGACCTTGCTTGAGATCATGGCCACTGCAAGCTAAGGCTAGATAGTGTGAAGGACGCTTCCTTATGAGGTCGAGAAACTTTCAGGGTAGAAAAATGTAACACACGTTCACTTATTGTAGTCGAAGTTTTTTGGTTAGAAACACTTTCCGATTGGTTTATTTGTCTGCCTGTTAAGCAAAGAAGTTCAAAAAATTGTTTGTGAAATGCTGTAAGTAAAGTAAAGGTTATTTGTATAGCGCCTTTCTAGACCAGGGTAACAAAGTGCTTTAACAATCAAAAACAATATACAGTTAAAATACATAGAGACAAACACAGGAGTTACAGAAAATCAAGGAAAAGCCTGAACAAAAAAAAAAAAGGTCTTAAGATGTTTCTAAAGGAGTCAGTAGATCATCAAACACAGAGAGAGAAGAAGATCGTTCCAAAGCTTAGGAGCAACAGCCTGGAAGGATTTCTCTCCTCTGGTCCTGAAGCGTGTTCAGGAACCATCAGTAGATTCTGATCCACAGACCTCAGAGCCCGAGCTGGGGTGTAAGGCTGGATCAGATCAGTGATGTAAGGAGGAGCCTGACCATGAATAGATATGAAAGTAAGAACCAGAATTTTAAAGTTGATCCTGAAAGAAATTGGCAGCCAGTGAAGAGTTTTAAGGATCAGGGAAAATGTGAGTTCTTCTACTAGAGCTGGTTAGAATTCTCGCTGCAGAAGTTTGTATTAACTGCAGGCGAAACAGGTCATTCTTGTTTAGACATGAAAATAAACCGTAACAATAGTCTAAACAGGAAGACACAAACGTATTGATTATAAGCTCCAGATCGTGTTTTGACACCATTTTCTGAAGTTTAGAGAGTCATGGAAGTATCTTGGGAGTGCACTGGTTGCTGATTTATTTATGCTGTTACCAATTTTTTCCCATGTAGATACATTAACACAGTGTAACTACTTTCAAATGAATGCATTGAACAAAGTAATATTCTATTAACGTTGAGATTTTATAGTTGCAGAACTATATCGTGTGAAACAAATCAAGGCCACTTTTCAAAAGCCGGGGAAAGATGATGATGGAATGTACGATAAATTTGAGAAAAACAAAGTGCTCAAAAAGGTTTTTGATTCATTTTGTATGTTTGAAGAAAACCCTGAACCTGTCATGGAAATAGAAATGTGGCCACAAAATATTTCTATCTCGATGTTTATACAGAACCATTACAGAGCAAAAACACCAAAAGACATTCTAAGTGGAGTGGACTAGTAACATTTGAGGGTTTGAGTGATTTTTTACGCATTTCTAACTCGGTTAAATGCATTTTCTAAATTCCCCAAAAGGACACTTGACCAGGCCTCTTAAAGAACAACGTAGTGTTCATAAACAATTCACAAGTCTATCGATCTTTTACAACAAAATGGAAATGTAATAGTTCTGTTTAAGTAACGAAGCACAATGCAAAAGAAGTATAAATTAGCATTCTGTGTTTTCGGTTGGTATTTCTAAGATGTCCGTCCGTAGTGATCCACTTAGAGGCAAGGTTAGAGAAGTTATGGGATAAAAGTGAGTCATCACTGCAGTGAAGATGCCGGTGCTGACCTCGGGAGTGAGTTTTAGAAATGATGAAATTAGGATTTGGTCAACGACCTCTCACGGGTGGAACAGTAAACTTCTCCCTGGCGTCGAGATAACACAGCGTCGACACTTGATATGTTGTTGGTGTTTTTTTGTGTGCAGGAACGAGTTCATTCTTTCTTTCTTCTCTCCCACAGCTTCAGAGTCTGAGCCACAATGTGATCTTCACCCTGGACTCTCTGCTGAAGGGAGATTTAAAAGGCGTGAAGGGGGTAAGATTAACTGTAAAACCAATGTCTTGTTCTCCCTCCTTCCATCGACCCTCCCCCCCACTCCTCCTCCTCCTCCCCCCCCGGCACAACTCAGCAGTGTTGCAGCGAACGCCTCGTCAGCACTTCTGCATGCGTGGACAAGAGAGACGAGGGGGGAGTGAAAGCTCTCTGTTGAAAAGATCTGCCTGTAAATCCTGGAGAAGTAAACACCGCCTCAGTGTTGTGCTCCGGGTGTTTGTAACTGGGTCATGAACTTCTTCATGGATCCGGGGGTTTTGAAAAGGGAGGGCGTGGTCACGAGCATCGCAGCGGCTCGTGCTGGGTTTTGCTGGTGCAGATCCAAGTGTGCAAATGGCCGCGACCCCGACGTGACCTCTGACGCTTGTGTCTGCTGCAGGACATCAAGAAGCCCTTCGACAAAGCCTGGAAGGACTACGAGGCCAAGTTGTGAGTCTCAAAACTCCACAGACTCCACGTTGTGCAGCGAAGCTCATCCACCTTTCTTTCCCTCCCTTTAGCACCAAGATCGAGAAGGAGAAGCGAGAGCACGCCAAGCAACACGGGATGATCCGCACTGAGATCACCGGGGCCGAGATCGCTGAGGAGATGGAAAAGGAGCGTCGACTGTTCCAGCTCCAGATGTGCGAGGTCGGTGGCAAAGTTTGGAAAACACCAAAAACTCCAACAGAACTCCGACTTGAACCGTCTTGAGTGTCACTCCAGACTCTGTTTAGCCAAGGTTTTGGTTTCAAGTTATTGTCCAAATTGTTTAATAGTAGCTCACCGTTCCCGTAGCAACGCAACCCTTAATTTACTATAACATTATGACCACCTCCTTTATATTGGGTTCTGTTTTTTCTTATGTACAGTAGCTTTGCCAATCCTTCTATCCTCATTTATCCATCCATCACATTTTTCCATCTTTTTATTCATCCTTCTTTTCTTGCATCATCCGTCCATCACATGTATCCATGCTACCTTCCTTCCTTCCTTCCTTCCTTCTTTCCTTGCATCATCCATTTTTCCATCTTTTACTTTTATTCATTCTTCCTTTCATGCATCATCCATTCTTCCATCTGTGACATTTATCCTTCCTTCCTTCCTATCGTCCACCCTTTCACCAATCAAAGTTGTCCATATTTTTATCTATCCTTTCTTTCTTCCTATCACCAACCCTTTCACCAATCAAAGTTGTCCATCTATTTATCCATCCTTTCTTTCTTCCTTGCATCCATCAATCCATCAACCAATCATATTGATCTATCCATCCTTCCTTCCATCCATTGCATCCATCCATGCATTTATTTATTTGTCAATCCATTCACCAATAAACTGGACACATGTTTCCCTACATCAATCAACACATTTACTCAACACTCATGTATGTGCATAACCATCTGTTATTCCATTCATCCATTAACTGTGTATCATCCATCTTGAAGTTCTTAGATTCATCCATCCACCAATTATAATCATAATTTAGCTCGTTTAGAATCCTTTCATCCAGGAAACCTCTTCTTCTTTTCCATGATCCAGTCTTTATCTAATGAGCACATTAATGTCTAAATGCCTCACGTCAACATGGTCACAACATTACGGCCACATTATTAAAGTGTGCAAGTTTCCATTTTTAGGTACTGATCTCCCAATGCATGAATACTGTAAGCCTTGTTCACACATTTCTTCAGACCACTTTTAGAAAAGCATCAACATCTCCTTCACCACGGACTGTGAAAAGAGGTGGTCATAATGTTATGATTGATTTATCTATATATATGGTTTTGTACCTAAACAGTTTCTATATACTTGAGCTGGTCGGGTTTGTTCTCGAGCAGCTACTGACACCGAACCCTCTGCGGTGTTGGCGTTGTGAGTCTGTGCTTGCAGAACCCTGACAGGTAGAAGTGTGTAAAACAAATGTGAGCTCGGCATGAGCCCGAGAGAATTCAGAACAGACCGTTAGAGCAGAATCTTGTGTGCCAAAAAACCCCTCAAGTGGTGGGTGGTGACGCCTACGCCGTGTTCGCTGTCTTTTTTTAAAAAGTGGAATTATATAATGCTCGCAGGAATGCTGCTGCTGCTGTGAAATGTTCACTTCTTAAGTGGCTACAGTCGCTTCCTGTCCTGCTGTCACCTTCACACCAGCAGAGAGTGT
Source organism: Callionymus lyra (assembly GCF_982586985.1). Lineage (NCBI taxonomy): Eukaryota > Metazoa > Chordata > Actinopteri > Syngnathiformes > Callionymidae > Callionymus > Callionymus lyra. Next base: position 22,467,216 of record NC_141821.1, on the reverse strand, counting down.
GAAGACCTCATGACACTTCATGTCTGTGGTCGGCTGCTCTAATGATCTTTCATCATTTTACTGCCCTCCATTCATTCATCCATCTGTCCGCCATCTACCAATCTGTCCATCCATCCATCTGTCTATTCGTCCGTCCGTCTGTCTGTCTATTCATCCATCCGTCCTTCCGTCTATTTATCCATCTGTCTTTCCTTCTATTCATCCATCCATCTGTCCGTCTATTCATCCATCCGTCCGTCCGTCTATTCATCCATCCATCCATCCATCCGTCTATTCGTCCATTCGTCCATCCATCTATTCGTCCATCCGTCTATTCGTCCATCCTTCTTTCCGTCTATTTATCTATCCATCTTTCCTTGATTTTCCTTGATTCATCCATCTGTCCGCCATCTACCAATCTGTCCATCCATCCATCTGTCTATTCATCCATCCGTCTTACCGTCTATTTATCCATCCGTCTGTCCGTCTATTTATCCATCCGTCTTTCCTTCTATTTATCCATCCGTCTTTCCTTCTATTTATCCATCCGTCTTTCCTTCTATTCATCCATCCGTCTTTCCATCTATTCATCCATCCGTCCGTCCGTACATTTATCGTCCATCTATGTATCCATTCAATCACCCTTCCATCCAGCCATTCATCTATCCTCCTTTCATCATCCATCTATGTCTCCATTCAATAATCATTTCATCCATTTATTAATCATCCACTTAACAACCTTCCATCCATTAATTTAATTTATTCATGTATCCATCTTTACATGCATCAATTTACAGTATTAACCCATTTACTATAATTGTATTTTCCATCTAGTTATCCACCCAACTATTTCTATAAACGTATATTCTCCCTCCATCTGTCCATCCATGTATCCATCTGCAGTCTACTTTCCAACTGCACATTTCCATGATTGTTTTAAATAGTCCAACCATTCCTCCATTATATTATCCATCCATATTTATATTTTCCAAATGCACATGTCCATCGTTAGAATAATGCAAATCAATTAATATAACTTAGACATAAAGCTATATCAGTCTATTCTGTCTATTCATCCATATATTATCCCTGCATTCACCTCTCTCTCTCTCTCTCTCTCTCTCTCTCTCTCTCTCTGTCTCTCTTTCTCTATATCTTCATTTTGTCCATCATGTATCATATGTTTGATCCAATCCATTTGTTTGTCCCGGTTCACGACTCACTTGAGTGTTCTACAAATATGTACCGGCATGAAAAAACCTGCTTTTACAATCAACCTCCTGAACCGAGTGCACCGTGATTGGATTCCCCGACTAATGACAGGAACTCCCTGCGGACGGTAGCTTAGTTGGACGGCTGTGGGGGAGGAGTTGCAGGAAACTGCCAGCGTTGTGGACGCGCGACCGTAATCATGTTAAACAACGACACAACTGCTGCGTGTTCTGCCTTTAAGGAGTCGAGAGACCAATTACAAACAGCGTCAAACTCCAGAGATTTCCTAAAATCAACACGAGAGCTGCTGCCGCGATACTAACAGTTGCTGCAGTCAGTGGTTCAATCTGTTCATCCCACTTAACCTCATTCCTCCCTGTTGCGTGCATTTTCCCTCTCTCTCTCTCTCTCTCTCTCTTTCTCGCTCTCTCTCTCTCTCCGGCATACTGTCTCGCTCTCGCCGCGTTGCTCAATCACCAGATTACAGGCAAAAAGAATGGCAGGAGTCAGCAGGCGTCATCTATTCTGTCCGGGGCAGAGATGTTGCTCGTTCACACAAAAGGCTCCCGACATTCTAAACCCACACCGGGCTCAGACTGAATGTGGATAATCCCGACCGTCCACACGGTCAGGGAGACAAAGCTACCGCAGACACACACACACGCATGTGAAATTAAAACTATAAGATGCTTCCGAGAGTTATTTTGCAATAGATTAAAATTGAAGTTGGAAGTGGTCTGGACCTGCAACTCTTTGTAAATCCTCATGGATTGTGCACTGATGGATTAGCTCAGATTAACTTTCAAGCACTTGTTTGGTGGGATCTTCCTCTGAAGACTGACCTGGAAGCACTTTCCCTTGAGGCAGTACCCTATAGTATCTCCATTTTTAATCTGTATTTTCTTTTATTCATCTATTTCATTTTATTCACATTATTTCATTTTTATTTGTATATCCTTTAAGCCACCACCACGACAATGGCAATACAAGTTTTTTGACTCAGATAAAGATACAAAATAACCCTATACAAGTGGTCCAAGACTAGCTGCCTACACTGATCTGGTCCACACAGGTGGGGTGTATTTGTAAGTAGTAAATAAAAGGTTAGATCCCCAAAGTAGAAACCATGTTATCAATGTTACTTCCTTGTGAATAAAAACATGAAAAAAATGACTTTTTCATCACTAAATAATTTTCCTTTCTTTGCAGTATTTGATCAAAGTCAACGAGATCAAGACCAAGAAGGGGGTGGACCTGCTCCAGAACCTGATCAAGTATTACCACGCACAGTGCAAGTGAGTACCGCGGAACACATCGTCTCTATAAGTACTCAGTTACATGTGATTTGGGCCTGCATTGGTTTTTCCAATATTGACACAAAATGAGCTCAAACGTGTTTAACTAAAGTTATCAGATTATTTGCACCATTATTTGCAACTCATCAGTATACAAATGGTTAAACAAAAATAAATAATAATAATAATAATAAGTACATTATAAAACAGGAAGTGGCTCAGAAAGCGTCCTCTACGTTAAAAAAAAGAGAAAAAAAGATCAATGTTTCCACTGTAAAATATCTAGTCTTTTGGTTGATGTTTCAAAACAAGAATGACTCAAACAAGATCCTTTCTGATTTTGAAGATTCAAGACCCATAATGTGCAGCTAAATATATATATACATGAATATATATATATATAAAAGTCTTGTCAATATTCATGGGTCATCAACCAGATGTGCGGTGACAGCTGTGGGCTTTGGCGGGTAAATAAATGTTTGCTCCTAGTGCCAGAAATCCACTAATAGGTTTTCCCGCAGTGTTGCTAGGTCCTGTCAAAACACCGGGTCAAAACAATATACCGAGTCCTAATCCGCTCGCCCGCGCTGTGGATCGAAAACTTGCACTTGAGATTGATTAAAAGCATAAAAACACAAGATTTAGAGCCAAGGGAAGAAACGCAAGTAGGCTGTTAGAGAGCTGCTGTGTATGCTTGACAGTTGGATCCATTTTATAGACTCCAGGGAAGAACAACGATGTTATAAGATGCCTTTAGATACCAGCTTTTATGGGGTTTTTTTTAAAGTTAAACGTCAATTTAATCAATGAAACACCTTCAATAATACAACTTATACTGATGTTTTGATGTCTTTATGCACTTGGATGTCCTCATTACTAGCTTATCATGAATTGTTATTACTTTAAAATGTGGCTACATTTGTTAGCAACGGATGGTAAGATGTATCTCTGAATAAAGGATTAGTAGCAAAGAGCTTAATTTAAATTCTAACTATGAACAAGTTTAACTAAAAAAAGTCTTATCAAAAAAGTTCTAATAGTAGTTCAGAGCTAACAAGTAAGAATGTAAACAGAACCTGGGTTTCTAAAGTAGCTACGTGCTAACTGTAGCAGCTGAATTGGATCTGTAGCTAGGTGCTAATACTAAGGTTACTGCCTAATCTTTGCTTCTTATCTCGCTTTTTAAACTACAGCTAAGAGCTCATCTGCTATAGTTGTAATAACAACACACTCAGAACTTGTATTTCAGTTTAGATAAACTCAGATATTTGTCTTTTTCACATATTGTTTTATACTCGGGTACTTTGGGCTTAAACTTCGTAACTACTACTATTTTAATATTGCTGTAAATTAATAAAGACACTTTTAAAAATAGGATTTGTTAAAAGCCATAATGGTTCGAACATAAATAAAAGTGGTACCATAATTAGAAACTGCGATTTTATTGGAAAAACTATTTAAAACAATCTGCAATTTCACTGTTTCTTCCCTTGGATAACTTTGAAATCTATTGACTAGGTGAAGTGTAGCGGCGAGTGTACGAGAGTTTGTTGGCGGCTCGTGGATCATTAGCCTTGATTTGTGATTGAGGCCAGTCCCGCTGACGGATCCGTCATTGATTCCCAAACTTGCCAAGCGCTTGTTCGACTCTAGTATGAACACGGTCCTGCCAACACCAGTGGAACATTGAACATCAATCCTCCTCACCACCTCATCCTGTTTCTTTCAGCCTCAGTGATCTAGAAGAACTCACTTTATCAATTCTCTTGTGAAGAAATTCACTTCGTCCTCGACACGGTGATGAGAAAACTGAGAATCTAATGCAGACTTTTTGTCTCCAGCTTTTTCCAGGATGGCCTGAAGACGGCGGATAAACTGAAGCAGTATATCGAGAAGCTGGCAGCTGATCTCTACAACGTAAACACACACATTGTCCTCCATTAATGTATTTACAAAATGAGTTGCTTTATTCATGTGGCCCGCAGGCATCGGTCCATGCATAGGCAAGAGGGGGGAAATCTTTAGGGGACCAGTATAAATGGAGCTTAAATATGTTACTTCAGGATTTTTTTTAAATATTTATATATACAATAATATGATTTTTTCTGTATTGCATCAGGTACTTAATGTTTATTCTCTTTAAAAAATATGTTTTAGGGGTCACTGACATTTTACACGTCAAATAATCTTTATAAATATAATTAACACAAATTGGTTATATTAAGTTAAAAAGACAAATTCTAAGGCAAAGAAGAGAGTGCAGGTTGTATTGCCCTCACACTATATTTCGTGGTTTATTATGTTTTTTATAAAAAGCTTAGGCTTTTCTAAATCAAACTTTTTTAGTTTTTCTTTCCTTTGATGTGCCTTTTTGGTTACAAATATATACATAAAAAACAATATATATAATAATATACAGTCTGTATTTTTTCTTTATACTTAATATATATATAAAATCCAATATTTTAACAAAATGTTCATAATTTCACTTTAAAATCTTATTAAAACATTAAGTCTCTTTCGCACCGTCCCAACCATCTGGTTGCCGATGGAACTCTCTGTGGTCGAAGTGTTTTCTTCAGCTGCGTTTTGAAAGTAGAACGACGAGCAGCAACTGTCAAAACTTTCTGGAAACCTCAAACCTCTTGGCCTGGAGCCGCTTCTTTTAAAGAGGTTTTTGGACGCCGCGTTGCTTCGACAAAAGCTCTTAGAAAAGCACATGTCTCAGAATTTGGCCGGCGGTGTGAGAAATGGCTTGTAAATGACAAGTTTAATTCCAGCGCGAGTAGAGCTCTCTTCAGACAGGGTCAGTTGAGCCCGGTCCAGGTATTAATGTGGAGGCAGTGAAAAGTAAATCCCCCCGATCACTCCTCTTGTCATCAGATCAAACAGACTCAAGATGAAGAGAAGAAGCAGCTGACTGCCCTGCGGGATCTGATCAAGTCCTCCCTCCAGCTGGACCAGAAGGAGGTAGGCAGGTCATGTCTTTCCACCACCAAGACCTGGTTTCAACCAGAGCTAAAATTAACGGTTCTGATTCACTCATCCCTCCTGATCTCATGGCTTCTCACGTACAGTCACATCCATGTGCAGCCGGTATCGACGCTCTCCTTTAGCAACCACGCTGGTTGTTGCTAACTGTGTCATGTTGGTTGAACTCTGAGCGAGAGTTCACACTTCCTGTTGATTCAGCAGCGTTTGCAGCCGCAGTGACGCTCGCTCATGTGACTTCTAAAAAGTCAACTCAAGTCATCGCGCTGGAGATTATGAAACATGTGATTTTATTATCAATTAGTTCATCACATAGCTCGCATATCAACATTCAAACCTGCTGTTAAAATATAATAATATGTTTGTCCCTCAAATTGTTAACTAGTTGCAGTGAGTGGACGTCGTGCTGATGCTTCCTCGTAGTCACTTTGTTCTGGAGGTTTATCAGCGCCATCAGAATATTGACTGGTCGAATGTAACGTTTCAAATGTTTATGCTTTTATATTTTTATTGAGATTATTTTTTAGGCATTGAATTATTTGTTTGGTATAATTTAATTTAATAATTTCTATATTGAAAGGTTATATATTATTTTCTTGAATTATTAAATTCTAATTATAAATAATTATTAATTTCTATTAATTAAATATTAAGTAAATGAATGTGTTGTTGTTTCTAAAAATGTAATAAATTAATTTGAATATTTACAAAATGATTTTTTTATTGATTTTTAATTTTACGCAGGGTTTTATATTCTAATTACAATAATATACAAATAAATATAATAAAACATTTTCTAAATTAAATTTAAAAGTATACACGTTAAAAAAAGATTAAAATCTAGAATTATATGTCATTGTTTTTAGAATAAAACTCTTCAAATTCATTTAAAAAATATTCAATATTTTATTTACATTTAAAAAAATTACCTTTCGATTTAAAAATTATTTATAATTTAATTCTTGGCCTTCGGGTCACCTTGACCCTGTGATGACACAGGGGTTAAGGAAAACTTCAAAAGTTTCAACATATGAAAAGTTTAATTCAATATCCTGGTGGCACTGAAGTACTTCCATACTTTGCATGTAAAAAGACGGGCTGAGCTCTTCTCTTCACTCTCACTCACATGAATAGAAACACAAGTCACAGCTGTTTGTCACACACCCTCCTCCTCCACCTGAGACAGATCTTTCACACCTTCTCCCCCTCTCTCCCCTCCACCCCTCCTGCCTCCCGCTCGTCTGGACTCAAGTCTAGAAGAGTAAGTTCTGGTGCACGAGCAGCATGTTTGTGTTGCTTGGTGTGCATGTTGGCACCGTAGAGTCTTGCTACAGTTTGTGTTTGGAGTTTGTTTTCTTATAGAAGCTTGGAGTTTAGATGTGGATTTTGTCTGCTGAGTCGTGAGTGTTTGCATGTACCGGGTGTTAAACTTTTGGGAGAAAGGATTTACATTAATATTTTTTTAATTGTAATTTTTTATGTTACTGTTTTGCTTTACGTATGATATTGGTTACTAAAAAGTGAAGATATTTCTATCACAGTTTATAGTTAGTTTGTTACATTGTATTTTATATTTATATTGTAGTAGTTTAGGAAACTCATTGTATTAATGATCCTCATTTATCAGTCAGTTCAGAGACACTTGAAACTCTACCTTCCACTGCTTTTCATCATCAACTCCTGACATTTTTTCTGAACCTTGCAACACTGAAATGATGCCAATGATGGGCTGTTGTTGAAAACATAAATGATGGATTATTTAGCCGTGAAAAGTTTGTTCAAGAAAAGAAGGCTTTATGTTTCAATTGATTTGGGTTAAGATAAGTCAGTTAAATTGAATAAAGCCTGTACATTTATGTACCACATTATTTAGTTTTCTTATTGATCATAATCTTATTATTATTATTTTTCCAACATATCCTTATATATATATATATATATTTTTTTGTATTTACTTATATTATTTATATTATTTAATACTCTTTCTGAATAACTGCTGCATTTCTTTTATGGCATATCTGTATTGATTCTGACTATATTTATTTTAATTAATATTCTCAGATAGTAGTCTTACTTTAAACTTTTAACTAAGTAGTTTTAATATATTCAATCTAACCTGTATGTTCTTAATATGTTTTATATATTAACAATTAAGTATGTATTAGTTGTTATTAAACTATTAAACTAAATATTTTTATCACATTTTTCAAGATCTAATATATTGTCACCATATTTTTAATATTTTAGTATCGGATCTCTTCTACTAAGTAAATTTCTTAATTAACTTTTTAATACTTATGTTTTTAATTAATTATTACAACATTCTTTTGTGGTTAGTTTGCCTAAATTATGATGGTTAATTTTAAATGACTTTCACTCACTTTTACTTCGTAACTACACTGGCTGATGTCGTTTTGTCCGTGGTTATTATTTAAGCTTGTGTGTCAGTGGTTGGGTCGGCCATGGTGGTGTGTTGACGTGACTTTGTTGGGTCATCCATGGTTGTATGTTGACATGACTTGTTGGGGTGCAGGACTCCCAGAGCAAGCAGGGCGGCTACAGCATGCACCAGCTGCAGGGCAACAAGGAGTTCGGCAGCGAGAAGAAGGGCTACCTGCTGAAGAAGAGCGACGGGTAAGCGGTCGTCCGGCTCCTCACGTTCAAAAAAGACACAAGCTCTGCTTATTAAATTTTCAAGTGGAGACAAAAGACCTGACAACCCCCCCTTTTTGTAATGTGCCCCCCACAACAGGCTGAGGAAGGTGTGGCAGAGGAGGCAGTGCTCCGTGAAGGGAGGCATCCTCACCATCTCTCATGCCACGGTGAGTCAACATATGAACTACATGACACCCACAAGTGGCTGGATGGAGGAGGAGGAGGGTGGAATTGACATAGATTGGTTGCCATGGCAACCCCGTATCCTCTCTCTCCGTGCCCCTCCCCCTACGGCCCGCTGTGCCTGGGTGACTCATCTCGGAGTGCGAGTGCTCCGTGTTCGCCGGCTTCGCCCATCGTCTCTGCTCCAGTGCTTCGGCGGCCACTGTGCTTCCTCGGCTGCGAGAGGAGGACGACCAATCCTTCTTGGATTTCAGTTGTTTAGGAATAGATCCGCGCAGAGAGTCACTCGTGCGACAGTCATACATGGAAGTGTGTGATGCATAGTCATTCACAGATCGTACAAACTTCTGCGTCACATCAACTGGGGTTTAATTCTACAAAACCAATTAAATAGGACATAATGCAAGTCTTGTTTGACCTTCTAAATATATATATTTTTTAATTGTGACGAGCAGATCATTTAACCTCAACAAACCTGTCGAGATTCATTCAGTTAAGACATGATTCATACAGTCATTTGAAAACACTGTTAGACAAATGTTGCTATTTCTATAATTATCTATTTTATAATATTTAGATTAACAGAGTTTATATTTAAGTCTTTAAGATGTACAAATTGGAAGGTTTTATGTGGTGGTAGAGTTCACCTCACAATGACTGCAGATACCACTGTTGGCCACTAGTAAGACTAGCTTGTGTTTAATTAATTCAAAATGTATTTCACTTCACAAACATCACCAGTTTTAATTATTTCACCACCACTCAATAATTAATACAAAAAAAGTGATTTGTACTGGATTGTTTGCGAAGTAGCCTGCTTAAGACCTTGGCTCCTGTAAGGCACCAATTGATCGATGTCAATCGCTGTCTTTGTCATTTAAAAGAAACTGTGTCCTGGGAAAACACAGAAATGTAATAGATTTTACATGGTCCAGTATCAGGGCATCATTTATAAGTGAAATGCATAAAAAATAATAATTTTAAATGTGGGTAATGAACTAATAAACATGAAAAATTAATAATAATAGTCCATGTTTGATGTAAGAATGACTAAAAGGTGCAGATGTTTATTAACAATGAGATTGAAACATTAAATATGTTGGTAACAAAACTTTAATTTGATCCAGTAAGTTGTATATATGTGTATTCCTCACTCTTATAATTCTAATTTTAATCTTCATTTTTTAGTTTTATTATTTTTATTGATTGTATTACAATGCGTTTCCCTCATTATATATATATTTTTTAGTATTTTTATAATATTTTTTTTATTATACATCTCATATTTCTCCTTGTTCTCTGTGTCTCCAGTCCAACAGGCAGCCGGTGAAACTGAACCTCCTGACCTGTCAGGTGAAGCCGAGCTCGGAGGACAGGAAGTGCTTCGACCTCATCTCTCGTACGTTCCTGCGTCACATACTGTGGCTTCATCACAAACTATGTTGTGTTCGTGATGCCTTCACTGTCTCCGTGCAGATAACCGGACGTATCATTTCCAAGCGGAGGACGAGCAGGAGTTTGTCATGTGAGTACAGAGAGTACACAGAACTGCATCTTTCACAGTCCAGCGTGAAAGTTTCATTTCCTTCGGTGACGTTGAGGCGAGCGCTAACACAGAAATGATAACGTCATCAAGTGTCACGCAATGTCACGCTGCTGCCTTCACATTTGTCCCGGTAGAAGTCACGCTTGGCAGTAAGATACAGCCTTTTATTTCAAGCTACATTATTCAACATTTGCTGTCACATGTTGGACTACGTCATTCAAGCAAAATAGTTATTTATTTATGTTTTTTACCTGAGTTTTTTCATTGTTAAGGTAGATTTTCAACAATGCTAACACAAGTAGCATTTTGTCCTAATGAGGAAATTAAATCAATTATTTTAACATTTACATTTGTTTTAATACGTTTGCACTTTAAAAGTGTTACTAAGTCGGTTAAAGTAAACGTTGAGGCCATTTTAGAAGACATTTTAGTTTGGTTAGTTTTTACTTTATTTAACTTGGTAGTTGGAGTCCCTTAAGCTTAACTTTTATACCCCGTTGTGTGTAATAATATGCCTTCTAATTAAGGACACAAATAAATATATATATATATATATATATATATGTTTATTTAGAGTAGAGTCAATAACGGCGTTAGTGGCGCTCCTTCTGAAGATACATTTACGACCCCTCTTTTTGGATATTTTCAATCGAGATTAGAATCGAAATTAGGTAAAATGAAATAACAAACTTTATCATTTGTGATTTCAAATTAAAGACTTTTATAACGGCAAGTAATAATTAAATATATCATATATTATCTGTCAGTATGATCCGTTTAAAATGATGATTGTGGAAGGAGTTCATCTCTCAGACCACCTTAAATACTGAAGATATAGTCTCGAGTTTTAGTCATTTGAGTTTTGACGAACAGGTTGTTTTTATGTCCAACCAAAGGTTTGCTGCCATTTAAATGAAGTCTAAACACAATGTCATTGTGTCTTTAACAGAAAGGTCATATACGTGTGTGTGGGTGTTTGTGGCCTGTCATCTCACAGTTTCTCATAACACCACAGGAAACAAATTTAAAGTGACATACCTTATTTTTGCTTCACGATGCATAGTATTCTGGAGTCTTGCAGACTGAATAATACTACGAAAATGCACTTCACTTAATGTGGCTAAAGTAAAAAAACACATATAGGCCTACATGACTTTTAATTTAAAATTCTGATATATCAGCTACAAAAATGATTATAAAATGTACTTTTTATTATAGATATTCTTCTAGCACTTACTTCTTCTAACATTTTTTTTTCTTACCCTTGACCTTGAATTCTGAGAAGGTTAAGCGAGAGATTATTAATATAAGATAACCGATAAGTGGTGCAGCTTAAATGAAGCAGTGATGCTGTCGGAAAAAAAACTGCTTCCTTCGACACACTGGAGTTTATTAAATCATATTCCTGCTGCGGTCGTGCCTCGGTGCTGCGCCCACGCCTCCCCTCGCCGGCTTCTTTAGTCCTCCGGGATCTTCTGTCACGCACTCCACATCACAGTGGCAACTTCTGGAGCTTCTCAATGAAATATTTAGTTTTCCATACAGTTTTTTATTTTTATTTTTTTTACTGCAGATTTGAGATGTAAACGGTTTCACAAGTATGTATTTCTCTCACGACAGGAAGAATAAATATAATGATAATTATATAGATATTATATGAGGTCAAAGATCATGTAGAAACTAATTTATTTTATATTTCTACAATTCATCCCTAGTCTTTAAATATGACTTAAAAGTTGTGTCGTCTCTGTGTGCAGCTGGATCTCGGTGCTGACCAACAGTAAGGAGGAGGCTCTGAACATGGCGTTCCGTGGCGAGCAGACCAGCGGCGGCGAGGACGGCCTGGAAGACTTGACCAAAGCCATCATCGAGGACGTGCTGCGGATGCCGGGCAACGAAGTGTGCTGCGACTGCGGCGCTGCAGGTGTGTTTTCTGTGTTCCCGGTTCTTCCCCTGCTGAGCCGGTGCTGAGTCACCGTGCTGTGGGGAGAGACTCACAACATCTGCTGCTCAGCGTTTTAGACTTTTCTGTTGTGAAGCAAACTCTCCTCTTCCTCGTGATGTCACTGCAGAGGATGAGTGAGCAAGATGCTGCTGTTCCTGCAGTCATCAGCTTGTGTGTGTGTGTGTGTGTGTGTGTGTGTGTGTGTGTGTGTGTGTGTGTGTGTGTGTGTGTGTGTGTGTGTGTGTGTGTGTGTGCGTGTGCGTGTGCTTGTGCTTGTGTGTGTGCTTGTGTACTTAAAGTGGCAAATACTTGACACTTTGTATTGCTGAGTCATGCAGGAGAGAACTGAGGTCGTGTACTGAATACGATATCATACACACACACACACACACACACAGGCAAACTCATCAACATTCTCTCTTTCACACACACACATATACAGATCTACAATCGCACAGACACACTGACGCACACAAATACACACCCATGGACACACACACAGGAGGAACAAACGGAAAAAAACACTTATACTTGCACAAACACACAGAAAATTGCATGCACATGCACACATACACATAGGAATACAGACATACAGGAACACAAAAAGACAAAATTGCACACACACACACACATACAAAGATCATTAACGGCACACACACACCCATATATACACATGCACAAAAAATGAAACACACTCACAGAATCAAACGTAGACATCACTCTCACAATTAAACTCACATAAACACTTACTTTTAATTAAACAAACCTATTTAAGAAAACGGAACCGCACAAAATATGAAAATACACACACACGCCTCCATAATCATAAACTTACTGCACATGTATGCACATATTATTACAAACAACTAAACACAAACGTATAGCAGACTAAGCTTCACCAAGATTTTAGCACACCACCTACACACACCTACGCACACGACAACAATAGCGAAACAAACCCCATCCCTCCACACACACACGCCTTCAAACTTTTTCTCTGAGGGCAGAAAAGACATTTGTGTGTATAAAAAGCAGCAACATTGCATCACAGCGTTGCATAAGTCACACACACTGACGTCTGCACAGAGGCCGTCCATCATTGTGTCCTTCACTCCAGATGTGTGTTGTGTTGTGTGTCCTGCAGAGTGTCATGTAAAGAGTTTGTCCTGTGTTGACGTCTCACACACACACACACACAGCAGGAGACTGCCCCCCCCACACACACACACACGCACACACAGCTCTGCAGATTGAACATTAATCATCTATAGAGGTCACAGAACATCTTCTCATCCCGCTCAACAAGCTCCTGTGACCCAGCATGCATCTGTTCGGTGTGTGTGTGTGTGTGTGTGTGTGTGTGTGTGTGTGTGTGTGTGTGTGTGTGTGTGTGTGTGTGTGTGTGTGTGTGTGTGTGTGTGTGTGTGTGTGTGTGTGTGTGTGTGTGTGTGTGTGTGTGTGTGTGTGTGTGTGTGTGTGTGTGTGTGTGTGTGTGTGTGTGTGTGTGTGTGTGTGTGTGTGTGTGAGTCACGTGTGATAGTCCGCACTCCCCACTTAGAAAACATCAGCCGCGGTCGGTTTAAAAGCACATCAGCAGGACAGCGATGCTCTCGGCACAATAAATCTAATAAAAAGTTACGCAACAATAAGCTCTTATCTCTGGCAGGACGTGACAGTTGTGCGTCTCAAACTGTCCTTTTGTTGTCGCCGTCTCTTCCAAACCTGAAGCAAATGTTTCCAATAAATCACTGGTGACATCACGGTGGAGAAATGTAGCCTAGCAGAGATAATAAACGACTAGAAGGTTTGTGATCTGAAGGACAGGAAGAGTCATCTGGAAGCAAGTACATAGGGAGACGGAGGATACCAACGAAGAAGAAGAAACTAGGAAGATGTTCAAGATGTTTTTCACACAGATTCTTAGCGTAATAACTCTTTAATAAGAAATACAAGAAAACATTTCGGTGATGTGAGGCATGCAAGATGATGGTTAAGATTAGCTAAAGTCACACATCTGCAGTGATGCAGTCACTGAGAGGGAGTGAGACGAGGAGAGCGTGGTGATGATTTTTCTCTCCGCTCTAGTTTATTGGGTGATAATTTTGTTTTAGAAAATAATTTGCGATATTATTTTAACTTTTTTTTAATCTCACAACTCACCATAAAGAAATATGAGTTTTGTCAAGACAGTGTTTCACAGCAGACAAAACTACCTGTTGAGTTTTCCCCAGTTGACATGTTCAGAGTCCAGGAATAAAAGTTATTGTAAATAAAATAAAATAGTACATTGTTGTTTTTACCTGGTTATAAAGTTGACCGGTTCAATAACGGCCAATTATTGCTTAATACGGACAAAAGCATCAATTTGACTTATTTCTTTTTTGTAATTCTACAGCTATTTGGTTTAAAATAGCTGCCAACAAAAATCCTACTGATGTCAAGAATCCAAAAGTACACAACACTGTTCAAATGATTTTCAGAACCACTTCAAATTCAATAAAGCTTGTAATTTAGGTTTGATAACAAAGTATCGATTTGTTTCCTCCCTCTTGCAGTACTTGCACAAAGTCTTCTCCCACTGGTACAGCAAGACAATACACAACTTCTAAGACTGACTTTGTTATAATTTTCATAACAACTGAGTGAAATTCTGCTCATTATTTAATGCAATAACAGGGGTTTTATCTCTGAAATATACAACAAGAGTTTGGTTAATTGTGTTTAGTTTAAAAACAAGTAAAAGTAATTTATTCAAAATGTTGAATTTTTGATCTATGATTTTCCACTTTGTTGAGCTACATGCAGTAACTTCCTTTTGATGTTATATTAAAAACATATATATATCCATGTGTGATACTATGTTGTCCATCTCTTTGTCAATAAAATGTATATTCAAATGAAACGACTGTTTCTAACTGAAGTGTTGTGGAGTGTGGCGACCTCTTGTATTTATTTCACTCGTTATTTACTTCCAGATCCCAAGTGGCTCTCCACCAACCTTGGCATCTTGACCTGCATCGAGTGTTCTGGGATCCACCGAGAGATGGGGGTCCACATCTCCCGCATCCAGTCCATGGAGCTGGACAAACTAGGAACCTCTGAGCTCTTGGTGAGTGTCAGCAGCAGCAGACCCTGATCTGAGTGATGAGAAGTGGTAGCAGGAGCTCGACCCCTGGAGCATAAAAGACTATTCTTGACTCTGCAAACATGCAGATGTTGTTCTGCACGTCAACAACACTCTGGACTAACGTTTCCTTTTTTTTCCTCCTCCAGCTGGCCAAGAATGTTGGGAATAGTAGTTTCAATGAGATCATGGAGGGGAACCTGACCTCCCCTTCACCAAAGCCCACCCCCTCCAGCGACATGTGAGTCCAGACCAAAGAATCTGACTTGATTCTCCTCAGATCCAGCTGCACGATATCAGGAGCAAACATGTGATTCATGTCAAGTTGAAGCATTAATGAGATTCAAAAATCGTAAATATTCTCATGATTTAAAAATTAAATATTATTAAATCTTAATGTACATGCTGAGATAGATGTTGTTAATGTAAAGTAAATTAACAAAGTTAAATATTTAATTTGTGTTTAAATTAATACTATTTTTAATTTATATAATACATTAAGTACATTTGATAAAACATGTTTTATTTCTATATTTTGATAAATTATATAAAAAAAATTGTTTTTACAATAATATATATATTTTTCTTTTATAAATACATATCATTTTTTGTAAATATCACTTCATTCTATTCTAGATATTGATGCTTTGACTAGAATTTTAGAATAAAGTTGTTCCTTTTAAATATTCACACCAATTTTTTTATGAAAATACATCGTAAATTACAAAGTATTTATAAAGAAGTTTTCTACAAACGTTTCTATATTATTGATGGAGTTCATTTTGACCTCGCTACTCTGCTCAGGACTGTTTTGAAATGAAAATATATTCACTACATTTTTAAAATTCATTAGAATAAAATTAATCTGATTAAATGTAGTATAATATATATATATATATATATATATATATATTGTTATAAAACAAAATAGTATATTAAAATACTTACTGTTAAGTATTTAATAGTAATGAAGTAATAAATACTGTTTTCGTTTTTTATAAATATATCTAAAAAATAACAAAATATGTATTTAATAAATAGCGTTCCACCAACGGTTCTGTTCTTAACGCTGGGCTTCCTCTCTGCTCTGCTCAGGACGGTGAGAAAGGAGTTCATCAACGCCAAGTATGTCGACCACAAGTTCGCCCGGAAGACGTGCACGTCTGCGGCCGGCAAGATGATCGAGCTCTTCGAGGCGGTTCAGTCCCGCGACCTGCTGGCTCTGATCCAGGTCTACGCTGAAGGAGTGGAACTCATGGAGCCTCTTCCAGAGTCAGGGGCCGTAAGTCAAACTTCTGCTTTTAGAAACATGCATAGACTGGAGGGGAAACATGAAGTGTATAGATGAGAGATTAAATATGATCTGGTGTTGATCTAATGACAGGTTTAGACGTGTATTGTTTGTTGCAGTTCATCAACCTTCAGCCGTATCTGTAGCTGGTGATCCAACACTGTCCTGCTCTTAATTTGTATCATGAAAGAAATCATGTTTCTGCTAAGAGTCTGAGAGAAAACAAGGGTTGATTGTATGTCTGTGAGATAAAAATCTATAATAACAAAAACAAATTGATCAATGTTAAAAAAAAACGTTTCGGTTTTCAAATTAAATTTTTTTTTTTTTCTAATCATAGTTATTTTATTGTTAGTATTTCAATTAAGTGTAAATATGAACAAATAATTCGAATTGTTATGATCCGATTTTTTTTATTTATTTATTATCATTTATTTCTTTAAACAGTTACATTCAAATATTTAGCATTTGTCTATTTTTGTATGGCAATCAAACTTCCGGCCCCTAGATGGCAGCGGTCATTATTTTCCAGCAGCTAAAGAAACGATAAAATCTGGCGAGATCCTGGTAATTGCTGAGGACGAGAGGATACAGTCGACTCCAGCAGCTTTTAAAACTGATGTTTGGACATATTTTGGTTTCAAAACAAATGAAAGCCCTAACGACTTCGTAAAAGAGTCATGTGGTCTGTAAATTAAACACCAGAGTCAAGTACTCGACAATACTACGAATATATCCTTGTTACTACAGTATCACAGTATATCGTCCAATATCATGATTCAATCATATCCACGGATCCTTGACAAAAAAAACCTCCAGTTGATTGTTCAGAGCCGTGTTTCAATACAGAACATCCTGAACTCTTTGACTCTCTCTTCCGTTCATTTTTTTTTTTTCTTTATGGCGTTTCTTTCCTAAAAATAGCCTCATAGATGGCAGAAGACACCACGGCGCGCACAACCCCGGTGATCAGACTTCATGTGACATAAATGGGTCATGGTTTTATAACACAGACATGCTACTTCTGTAATGAAAAATTAAGTGTACAAGCGCCGAGTACAAGAGGATGATTTTTGGTGACGGGGGGAGGGATGAGAGGAGGGGGGAGGAAAGAGAGGAGGAAAGGGGGGATCTAGGGCTGTTGCTGCTCTGACTCATTGATGCCTTCGTCTGAGGAAACCATGGAAATCCAGCATCAAACCTTTACATTTGATGTTTGCCTCCTGAATATTGTATTTAATAAACACGTGGTTGAGTGAACACAGAAAGAATTTAGTGTCATTCATGAAAAAAAATCATTTTAGAAGCCATTTTGTTTACTGCTGCTTTTTTTAAATGCTGGAAGAGTGAGAGGAGGAGGAACAGAATGGATGCTGCTCGCTCACTCTCTCTCTCCGCTGTGTTCGATCGCCCCCTAGCAGGAATCCGGAGAAACTGCACTGCACTACTCTGTCCGGACTGCTGACCAGACCTCGCTGCATCTGGTGGACTTCCTGGTCCAGAACAGGTACGCTCGAGCCTCCTTCAGCGGGAACACATCATTTAAATCCACACGTTCAGGAAGTCGACACGAGAGAAGAGGGTTTTGATCAAAGACGATAAAAGCAGTGAGGGAAGCTCCCGCTCACATTCCCACAAGGCAAACAGAAATGGGTCAAGCACTTTTTTTTTTTTTCTTCCTCTGCCTTAATTTATTCCTCTCTTTTCACTTGTTTACCCACCACTGCTCCGACAGCTCGCACAGGCAGGAACCCTCGCACTCATTTGTGCTTTGCTTTGTCACAGTTTTTCTCTTTTAGACTCACTAGTTTTACGTTGAAATATCTTAGTTATACAACACACAGTACAACATCTGTGCACTGCTGGAATTAAATACCCAGTTTAAAATTGTGTTTAAGTTCCTAATACATATGTTAAAAAATGATAGATCACAGTAAAGAAAAATACAAGCATATTAAGGTGAACCCTATTTGTTTGTCTGTTGTTGTCTTTGTTAACAAGATGTCACTGACTTACGAGTCTGAATCATTTTTTGAGAAGTATTTTAAAATACTCTTTTTCTATTGAAGTATATCAGTGTCAGAATATTGAATGGTTGAAGTTAAAATGTAATTAATTTTGTAATGTTATTGTTTTTTATTAATTTGTTTTTTTATTATTAATTTCACTAATTTATATTTGAAATGGTTTAAATTTAGGGTTTTTTTATATATATAATTTAATCAAACAACTCAAAAATGAATTGTTTTATTTTTACATGTAATTACAGTCATTCAATTATACATTTTATGTATCGTATTTGTAGCCAATTCATGACAAAAGTATTGGAACTTTTTTTACTTAAAAAAGTATAAAGTTTGAACAATTAAAACTGCTTGTTTTATTTTGAATTTAAAAAATGCTACAAATAATAAAACTTGGAATTTAGAAAATTTCAATTCAAACAATTGGAATTTAGAATATCTAATTCTCTTTGTTAAAAAATCTTTCATTTTGATAATAATAGATTTTTCTTAATCTACTTATTTCGAAAAACACATTTTACATTTAAATAAACAAATTATTGAACGCAATTAATCAATAAAAACTTCATTTTTCAACCATTCAATAATCTGCTCGTAAAAAGTGTTGGAAATAAAATAATTATTTCTGTGAAATTCTTGATGAACATTATATATAATAGATGGATAAACTATCATAAATGACAAGGGATTCAATTGAGATAAAGAGTTGCCAAATGGATGACAAGAGAAGCAGAAGCTCTTTAATCAAGAAAACCAGAGAGGATGGGATGAAGAAATGTTTATGGAGTCGTGAAGACTCTCGGTGAAGAAGTGAAAAGATGGATAAGAACGTGAAGTGAAGCCTGAAATCAAGTCTGAAGTTGATGTCAACTTAAATGTCCTCCAACCTCACTGCTAGTCAAGTCGTCCTTCCTTGATCCCATTTGGGCCCTCGTGGATTGAATGTACGCTGACGATGACCCACTTCCGTATGAGTCTTCCACCCAGAGGGGTCTCATCGGTAGACGTCACTCGGGCTAAATCACTCGATGTAGTGGTGCGACCTTTGACCCCCGCTCTCCGTCTGAACAGCGGGAACCTGGACAAGCAGACGGAGTGGGGGAACACGGCCCTGCACTACTGCTGCATGTACGAGAAGCACGAGTGCCTCAAGTTGCTCCTGAGGGGGAAGCCGGCGACCGACATCCGTGAGTCACTCGTCCTCCTGATCCTCGTCTCGTCGTGTCGTCTGCTTAACGGTCTCCTCTCTCCCGCTCGCAGCCAATCAGAACGGAGAGACGGCGCTGGATGTTGCCAGGCGACTGAGGAACACGCAGTGCGAGGAGGCTGTGAGTATTTCAGACGCGGTGCTTCCAGCTGGACCTTCTGGAGCTCAGAACCGAGAGAAATGCGAACGTTCGGAGTCGATGTTGACGGACGCTCTGGCCTGCAGCAGCAGTCACAGCCGAGTGGAAATCATTCTGGAACTCACCATTATTAACGCTCGCACGAGCACAGATCGTTTCCCTGAAATCACATTTAGAAAACACCACTCAGCTTTAATATACCCAAATATATATATGTCAGAGTTCTCCTCGTCTATTTCCCTGTGTAGCTGGGAAAAGACTCCTGCCTCTTGTGTCTGTCAATGGAATTATATAAAACATAATAATTAATAAAAACTCTGTACTACTGTGCTACTATTAACAAAAAAGAAAATCACATTTATTCATTAAATATTATTGCTAATAATAATAATAGCTCGGGGTTGGTCTGTAAATGATTACATGAATTTCGTATCAATAAATGTTATTATATAAATGATTATAAACTGATTAAAAATTGCATATATAAAGAATTTACCTTTAAACATGCAAAGTAAATGAATACAATGATACATGTACACTCATTCAACAGAGTTTTTATATAGGTAAATATTTTTAAATGCGCAAAGAAAATATATATATATATATTATTTATATTATTACAAATAAAGTAATATAGGGAAAAAAAGAAGTTGTGAGTCAAATCAAGAAATAAATATCTTAAATCAAACTTTTTTAGTTTAAAAAGTTTGAATATATATAATTATTTTGACATAAAATGATTATTTTCTTTTTCCCACTCAGAAAATGGCTACAAGCGCTATATAAATAAAAATTACTACATGTACTTTTAGTTGCCAACCCACCAGTTACAAGTCACCAAACTAGTTGATGGTCTATATAGTTGAAAAGTAAATAAAGATTTAGAAGAATTAATGGGTTTTTAATATTTAATAATTAGAAGGTTTAACAGGGTGAGATATAAATGAAGAGATTCTGAACTGTGGGCTATAAAAAGGAACCAATGAAAACATGAACTGACAATGATGACTGTCGGGTCAAATCTATGATGAATATAAAACTGAAAAACAGATATGGATGTAAAATAGATATTAAATAAACATCATTCATGTGTTGCTCAATGGTTGTTGACGGTGTGTTGCAGCTGGTGCAGGCTGCCGAGGGGAAGTTCAACCAGCACATCCATGTGGAGTACGAGTGGAGCCTCCGTCTGGAGGAGATGGACGAGAGCGACGACGACCTGGACGATAAGGTGTGAACCAGAGCCTAGTGACCCCGACGTTTGTGTTTCGCTTTAAGACTCTTGGAGAGATTTAAGTTCACAGAATCTCTAAACCCAAACGAAGCTGCTGAGGATTCTGGGCTATTTAAAGAAGCCTTTCATCCTCGTGTGGAGCTCCTTTCAAATGATAACGTCAATCTTTGCTGTCTCTCAATCAAAGATTTGGGATTTTCTTTCCATTCATGAGCTCAAGCTGAAGTTGAATGAGCTACGAAAGTTAGAAATAGTTTATATTTAACCTTTGATCTCCTGGTCAAGTACTCAAGCTGCTTATCTTACCGTATCCTTTGGACAATAGGCTCACTCTAAATTCTTTAATGTTCTCAGTGTGCCTTTTAATCCTGTACAACTCTGATTGTACTTGTTAATCTCTAACCAATTTTATGTAGTACAAGGCTCCCAAAAATCTCTCAAAATGTTCTGTAGTATTTCTCTGCCGGGCTTGGTAGTAGTACTCCTTGGGGCTCGGTAGTATTACACCGTAAGGCTCGGTAGTATTACTCCGCGAGGCTCGGATGTATTACTCTTCGAGGCTCGATAGTAGTACTCCGCGGGGCTCGGTAGTATTACACCGTAAGGCTCGTTAGTATTACTCCGCGAGGCTCGCATGTATTACTCTTCGAGGCTTGATAGTAGTACTCCGCGGGGCTCGGTAGTATTGCTCCGTGAGGCTCAGTAGTAGAACTCCCCGACGCTCGGCATTATTACTCCGCTGGGCTAGGTAGGATTACTCCAGGGGCTCTGTAGTATTACTCTGTGTGGCTAGGTAGTATAACTCCGCTGGGCTAGGTAGTATTACTCCGCTGGGCTAGGTAGTATTACTCCGCTCGACTAGGTAGTATTACTCCGCGGGGCTCTGTAGTATTACTCCGCTTGGCTAAGTAGTATAACTCCGCTGGGCTACGTAGTATTACTCCGTGGGCTCGGTAGTATTTCTCCACGAGCCTCAGTAGTATTACTCCGTGAGGCTCAAAAGTATTTCACCGCATGGCTCAGAAGTATTTCAGCACAAGGCTTCGTAGCATTATTACGGGAGGCTCTGTATTATTTCAATGCAGGCCTGTAGTATTTTACCGTGAGGCTTCAGATCCTCATAGAAGAGTACATATAAATATTATAGTATTTCACTATAGAGTACTGCAAGGATTCATATTATTTCACGATGAGGCTCTCTAGTATTTCACCATGAAATTTTGTTGGATTACTTTGTGATGCTTCTTAGTATTTCACTGTGAGGCTTTGTAGTATTTCACCGCTAGGCTTCATAGTAACTCACCATGAGGCTTCGTAGTATTTCACCAAGAATGTTTGCAGTATTAATTCGCAATGCCGTGTAGTATTACACCACGATGCTTTGTAGTATTTCACAACAAAGTTTCATAGCGTTTCCGTTGGCTTTGTAATAATAACTCAAGGACATCAGTCACACAGCCTCACAAAATCTACCATATAATCCTGTGCACCTTATAGTCCAAAATATACGGTAATCTTTGAATAGATGTGTTAGTGAGAAACAAAGAATGTAGCGTTGACCTTCTTTTGTTGAGCATGAATCATTGTGACCGAGATGACGTGTCTGCAGCCCAGTCCCATCAAGAAGGACCGCTCCCCTCGTCCCCAGAGCTTCTGCCACTCCTCCAGCCTGTCCCCCCACGACAAGCTCTCCCTGCCGGGCTTCATCAGCCAGCGGGACAAGCAGCAGCGTCTGTCCTACAGCGCCTTCACCAACCAGATGTACAGCGCCTCCACCGACCTCACCTCCTCGCCCGTGGCCGACGGGCCGCCGCTGCCGCCGCGCAACCAGGGCAAAGGTCAGACCTGCACGCCGCCACCTCAGGACCAGAACCCACCGCTGCAGTTAACTCTGAATACTAGCAAGAACACAAACACACACACTGACACACATGTGCGCACATACTGACATACATTTGCACACACACTGACACACGTGCACACACGCAGACACACGTGTGTACACACACTGACAAACATGTGCACAGACAATGAAACACACTGACACAAATGTGCACACACACTGACACACATGTGCACAGACACTGACACACACTGACACAAATGTGCACACACACTGACACACATGTGCACAGACACTGACACACACTGACAAAATGTGCACACACATTGACATACATTTGAACACACACTGACACACATGCACACACGCAGACACACGCGTGCACACACACTGACACACATTTGCACACACATTGAGACATGTGCACACACACTAACACACATGTGCACACACCCTAACACACATGTGCACACACACTGGGACATATGTGCACACACACTGAGACACATTTGCACACACATTGAGACATGTGCACACACACTAACACACATGTGCACACACACTAACACACATGTGCACAGACACTAACACACATGTGCACACACCCTAACACACATGTGCACACACACAGGGACATATGTGCACACACACTGACACACATTTGCACACACATTGAGACATGTGCACACACACTAACACACATGTGCACACACACTAACACACATGTGCACACACCCTAACACACATGTGCACACACACTGGGACATATGTGCACACACACTGACACACATTTGCACACACATTGAGACATGTGCACACACACTAACACACATGTGCACACACACTAACACACATGTGCACACACCCTAACACACATGTGCACACACACTGGGACATATGTGCACACACACTGACACACATTTGCACACATATTGAGACATATGTGCACACAAACTGACACACATGTGCACACACACTAACACACATGTGCACAGACATTGAGACATATGTGCACACACACTTTCACACATATACACACACACTGGCACATATGTGCAGCAACTAAACACAAACACACACAGATACATTACACAATACTTGTGCACAGGGGAAATTAAGCCAATTAAGGGCACATACTTGAAAAAACACACACACTCCCTCACAGAAATGTGTGAACAAACACACACGAGAGCAGGCGTCATTAGAAAAGCTGACACTCTAAGCTCTCTACGAAAACAAACACACACTTGAGTCGACAACCGCATACACACTCAAGTGTTGACTTGCTGTGTGCGCACAATCACAATTAAACAAAACACTCCTCCCTCTGACGCCATGTGTTGTTAAACTTTGAAAGAGCTGACTCGGCTAAACCAACAACGACCTACGAGGCCATTTAAATCATTTTGAGCTTTTTAAAGAACGACTTTGGTTGTCAAATGAGATTTGGTTTTTAATGCATAATAGCCAGAAGTTTCCAGGATTGCTCGCTGCCATTATAACAAGAAATACTTGATTCAAGAAATGATACATATGTTGTTAATTTTATGTTTACCCAGTTGATAGTTGAATAGCAAAAGCTATTTTAAAAACATATTTAACGCCTAAAGTTTACAAGAATTGTTAAGGTTAAAATACTAGCAAAGTTTTGAGGCGTCATTAATTTTATTACCTTTAAACTACTGCATTTTGTTTATACTTTTATGACTGTGGAAACTAATTCCTTAAATGTAATACATTTGTTAAGCTTATCTTAGGTTAGCAATGTGGAAGTTATAGTTTATTACATTAGCTTCACTAGCACTTAGCTTAGTTAGCTTTTTAAACACAACTTTATTTCCTTACAAGAATATCTCATGTCTATAATAAAAGTGTTTTGATGAACTGGTTCAACTTGCAGTCCTGGAGCTCCTCGGAGTGCGAGAGAAAGTTTGGGCTGACGGTTGAAAACTAGCGTGAGATAAGAACAGAAGAAGCTTCTTTAGCTTCTCCTTCAGAAGAGCTCATCCTGAGACCAGCTTCACACGTTTATTCTTTTCTCTTCCTTTCTTTTCGATGGTTTTTCTACTGATAAGAACTCATCATGTTTCTTTCTCCTGTGTGGGAGGTTTGAAGACTGACATGACGACGGCGTCTTCTCCCACACTCCTCCTCATCTCGCTCTCTTTTCTTTTTTTGTTTCTCTTATTCTTTCCAGCTCCACACTTGGCATTCCTTGGCTCTCATTCGCACTACGCCACTCTGGCTGGCACTCGACCATACATCAGTGAATATCCTGCTTTTACGTTTTCCCCCCTTTTTTTCCACTGGGCCTTGCGCCCCCATTGATACTCTCCCCCCCCTCGGTTGTTTCTTCTCTACAGCTCTAAGATGGCAGACTTTTGTTAGCTTTGTGCGTCTGTGGATTTTTCCCCACGATGAATGGCCGCCATCTTTGAGCCGTAGAGTCACTCCACGGCTGACTCTTCTCTGGCTGAGCTCTCTATTAGCTTCTCCTCCGACTCTGAGCCGACGAGGTTCTGTTGTTGCAGAAGATTCACGGCTGAGAAGAAGATCCTACGACGCAGTGGAGGATCAGATTAGGATTGGACACGAAACAAAACAAGTTCAAAGATAGACTTGTGGATACAAACAGATAGATGCGAAACATATCGTGATTCATGGGCAACAATAATATATATTAAATTATATACTTTACAGACCACATGACTCTTGACAAAGTCGTAACTGCTTTCATTTGTTTTGGAACCGAAATATGTCCAAATATCAGTTTAAAAAGCTGCTAGAGTCAACTGCATCCTCTCGTCCTCAGTCAGGACCGGGATCTCGGCATATTTACAAAAGAAAAAGGTGTACAAAACTAAAAAAAATGCTGAATATTTGCATGTTAATTGTTTATTGAAATAATTTATTACATGGATAATAATAATTCGAATTATTTTATTATATTAACACTTAATTGAAATATTAACGACATACAAACATTTGTTTGAAACCAAAATATGTCCAAACATCAGCTTTAAAAGCTGCTGTAGTCGTATATAATGTAATGTAATTCATTATTTTATATTATACACGACTTATTGAATTTTGCAGCATACCTGATCTTTAATCAAAATAAAATTGTATTTAAAGAATACATTTTTTAAATCGATACAGTACAGTATTGTGAAAACTAACATCGCGATATTTAAGTGTATGGATGTATATTATGATACCCATAATACAATTTTCATTTAAAGTATTAAACATATTAAAGGATTTGTCTTATAGCAGGGTAAATTTCCCACATGATATTATATTACTGTCTGAGGGGCTAAAAGAAAGAGAAATGGCCTAAATATGAAAAATCATAAGCATTTTTTTATTTGTTGTAATTTAATTTGATTATATTTATTTTCATATACATTTAATTAAGACGGTAAAAAAAAAAAAAAAAAACTATTTTCAATATTCCCTCCATTTTCTAAAGGACAACAAATATGATAATACAGTCATAATTAAAAAACTATTTAAAGACGAGAAGTTTAACACACAAACGACACACATGGCCGTGACTCTCTGCAACAACACAACATCAGTGACTCTCTGCAACAACACAAGATCAGTGACTCTCTGCAACAACACAACATCAGTGGCTCCCAAAGATCGTGACTGGTTACAATTTGGGTCTGTGACGACACTGCTCTTCGGCGCCCCCTCTTTTCCACTCTTCATCATCCTCATCCTCACCTTCTCTGTGTTCTCAATGGGAGGTGGGCGGGGAGGGGTCCCGACGAAACCATCACCTCATTTGTTCTATGTATCGCTCCTCCAGCTCCTCCCCCGTCCGGCCCTCCCTCTTCACACACCCCAGGAGGCAGCGCCACCTTGTCCAAGAAGAGGCCTCCGCCCCCCCCTCCTGGACACAAACGCACCCTGTCTGACCCACCCAGCCCACTCTGTCACAGTAAAGGGGGCTTGACTGGGGGTGAGACGCAAGCACACGCCGGTTCTGAGACTTTCTTTTTTCTACTGTTTACGCCTTTTTGTTATCTGCTGACCAAGGTGGCAGAGTGAGGTCACATGACGGCGCTTCAACCAATCAAGAGCCTCGACACACAGAGATTCTTAACCAAACGCTCGAGACGCGCTTAAAGAAGTTCCGAAGCCACTTCGAGCTAAAATAAAGAAATTAAAATATATGTATATGTAAAAATCATTTTATGACAGTAGGGAGGTCATTTGAAGAATTTAGAATATATAACACGACCTCATATAAACTAAATGAAAAAATCTTTATGAAATAATGGAGTATGAAGAGAAGAAAAACTTTAATTGGAGAAAACGGTATAATATGAGAATGAGAGGAAAAGGTTCATTAATTTTAGACACTCCCTTTATATTATATCTATTTCATCCCCCATGATATAAAATTAAATAAAATGTGAATTTTAGACCTTGCGTAAAGTACAGTAAAACATGAATAACAAGTATATCATTATCAGAATTTTGAATGGTTGAATTTTACATTTCAAATGATTGTTAAAGCATGTAATGTATTTTTGATTTAATTAATCTTTCATCATAGTGATGAACACATTTTTTTTATAATATGAAAGTGTAAAAAATAAATAAAATGAAAATCAAGTTTTATATTGAACTATTTAAAAATTGATTAATTGAATTAATCTTTCAACATACACATTATTAATTCAATTAATTAAAAAACAATTTAATTCTTGAAAAAACAACAATACAATTCAG
This sequence comes from Callionymus lyra, assembly GCF_982586985.1. Lineage (NCBI taxonomy): Eukaryota > Metazoa > Chordata > Actinopteri > Syngnathiformes > Callionymidae > Callionymus > Callionymus lyra. Next base: position 22,439,802 of record NC_141821.1, on the reverse strand, counting down.
CTAAGTTTGAACTGTTTAAATGTTAAATTCAACCATTCAATATTCTAATAACACTGATGTACTCATATCAATCACTCAATCATAGCGGCTCTTTCAAAAATGATTAGACAGTTATGTGTCAATCAAACTCGACCCCCCCCCTCGTCTCTCAGTGCTACATGAAGAGACTCGAGGAAAAGTTAGTTTTTGTGCCTTCAGGGAGAATTGTTAAGAGAATCATGCAGTTAAACGCAGTTTGCTCTCAACCTTCCCTGAAAGCTCGTCAATCATTCAGTAAAAAAGTAAAGAGTTTTGGGGTTTGAAAGTCAAATCTTCATCCACTCTCTGTGTCGTCTGTACCAGTGAAGTCTCCCCGTGTCCGTGTTCTGTTAAAACCGATCCGAGACTCTTGTCCTTTAACTGTCCCGTGTGTCGTCTGTGGCGCTCACTCTGTCCGTGGACGAGCTCATGGACGGCTCAGCCAGACGACGCTTCCCCTTCACGCTTTCTTTCTTGAGAGCATCTCAGCATGTTTGTTCGCCTCCACGTCCACGTGCCGCTCACCTGTCGCTCCCCTGTGGAATAATGTGTGCATGTTGAAACTCTAGGAAGCGACTCCACGCCTCCGCCCGTCACTAAGATGTCTCCGGTGTCCAACAAGTTTGAAGGAATTCCTCATCAGCAAAGGTAAAGACGCTCTGTGTCGTCTTCGCACATGGAACGCTGCATCTTGATGTCGTCATTGAGATCAATATTAATGCGACGGAAACTTTAAATTACATCTTGATCTTCGTTTTTTTAATCATTTACATGTATATGAATATTTATTTTATTAGGTTATTCATCATTTTATTGACGGTTTAAATATAAATATGTGTTTTTGATTCCTTAATATTGATCTAAGTCATTTTTATTTGCTAAATTTATACTTAAACACATTTAAAATGAGAATTCAGATATTTCAGAAAATATTAATTTGATCAAAAATAGGATTTTACTTAATGTACTTAAGTTATTATGTCTCGTGTACATTTTACTTAGATGAAATAATATAAAATAATTTTCTGTTCTTTTTACAAAAAAATGTAAATACAATTAAACGTATCAGAAGAAGAAAAAATAATTGAATTAACTAAATATATTTATGTTTTTTTAAATGTATCAAAAATCTGAATAATGTAGAATTCATTTTATATGTTTATCTACCTTTGTGTCAATTGTAATTAGATTAAAAAATAAAATTACTTGAGTTAACAATTTAAGATATTTTATTAAGGAACTTTTTTAATAAAAATGAACAAAATAAATAAAAATATATGCAATACAAATAAAATGATTGAGTTAAAATATTTATTTTAAAAATATATATTCGTGTTAACAATATTAATTACTTACTTACATTTTTGAGGCACAAATATACATTACAAACACAATAATACATAAAATAATAATAATTCATTTTTCTAAGGTAAACATATATCATAATGAAGTTCAAATGAAAGGAAGATATATAAAGATTTTAAAGGATGATAACCAGGGTTGTTAGATGACAAAAATACATTTTTCTCACTTAATATTTAGAGCTAAATACATCATGCTTGAGTAAAGTAGAGCTACAATATTAACATGACTTTTATTCGGCAGCACCACTTCGAGCAACACTAAGTCCACACTTGGTCCAAGGGTTCTCCCCAAACTACCTCAGAAAGGTGAGTGGTTCCCTGAGGTCAGTGAGACCCTGAGGTCCTGATGTGCATCTGCTTCTTCAGTGGCGTTGCGGAAGATCGACACCATCCACCACCCGTCTATGGACAAGCCCAGCCTTCCACCAGAGGTCTTCCAGAAGTCTCCCCCGGGCTCCGACACCCCTCAGAAGTCCCCTCTGCCCGAGAAGCCACAGCTGGGAGACCTTCCTCCCAAACCCCAGCCATCCGAGCTCCCGCCCAAGCCCGGAGAACTCCCGCCCAAGCCGCAGCTGTCCGACCTGCCGCCCAAGCCTCAGCTGGGAGACCTCCCGCCCAAGCCGCAGCTCAAGGACCTCCCCCCGAAACCGCACCTCGCCGACATCCCGCCCAAGCCCGGACCGTCCGAGTCGGCCCCTCGGACCCCCGGCGAGGTGACCAGGCCGCAGACGCAGCCTCCGCCTCCACCGACGCAGCATCAGCCGCAGCAGCAGCAGCAGCAGCAGCAGCAGCATCAGCAGCATCAGCAGCTTCAACCGCAGCCTCAGCCTCAACCGCCGCCGCCGGACTCCCCGTCCCCGAACCAGCCGCCTACTATAGCCACGCCCCCTCAGCAGCCCGCTGAGGACACTAACGGCACCCCCACTGGATCTGCAGAGACGCCCGTACCCCTGCCTAGAAAGATCAACGCGGTAAAATATCTTGATTTTATACTCAAAAAAAAATGTTTTTAACCGTTTTATATACATATTATAAGTACATTATGAATGTCATCTTCACAGATTAATTCTTCAAATCAGTCATATTTTGCTCAAAAACTTTAGATATTTTTGTGAATACATTTTCATGTCCAGCAGCTTTTATTTTCCAAATCATTCAAAAAAAACCTTTTAATTGTAAAGGCAATAACGACCTTATCTCATGCATCTTGCTTGTTATTCATTTTGACATTTTTATTTTTAAGAAAGTATTTAATAATTTTTTTAATGGATTTCCTTAAAAATGTGTATTTCTAGAAGTCCTCTTTTTATTATGTAAATAATGTTGCACTTATTAAAGTACATGAATGATAATATTATAATAACTTCTTTTTTTAAAATTATTTTCCCCATTTTCATTTGTCTTGTGCTAATATCTATATATATATATATTTATTTTTTTTCATTTAAAAAACAACTTGCTTTTTTGGAGTTTTTTGCTTTTTTTTCCATCATAATAATTCCTCAAACTATTCATTCTTACTCAACATGTATTTATGTTAATGATCACTTCAGTTTCCTTGTGTCTGGATCAATTTTCTTGTCATCTATTGGTTAGATTAGTATTTGAATAGTTGTGTGTGAGAGCGTGTGAACACACACATCAATGGCCTCCATGTGTGTTCAGGGGAAGAGTAAAGCTCGGAGGGTGAAGACCATCTACGACTGTCAGGCCGACAACGACGACGAGCTGACGTTCGTGGAGGGCGAGGTGATCATAGTGACCGGAGAGGAGGACCAGGAGTGGTGGGTGAGTACAGCTCTGTGCCCGAACACTCACTGCTGTGTTCAGGGACCCTCGTCATTATGTAATTAACAAGTTTAAATTCACCATCTCAGTAGAAGTAGTAGTAGGAGAAGTAGTAGTGGGAGTAGTAGTAGATGTAGAAGTAGTAGTTGTAGGAGAAGTTGTAGTGGGAGTAATAGTAGACGTAGAAGTAGTAGTTGTAGTAGAAGCAGTAGTGGGAGTAGTAGTTGTAGGAGAAGTAGTAGTAGACGTAGAAGTAGTAGTAGTAGGAGAAGTAGTAGTGGGAGTAGTAGTTGTAGGAGAAGTAGTAGTAGACGTAGAAGTAGTAGTAGTGGGAGTAGTAGTTGTAGGAGAAGTAGTAGTAGACGTAGAAGTAGTAGTAGTAGGAGAAGTAGTAGTGGGAGTAGTAGTAGACGTAGAAGTTGTAGTTGTAGGAGAAGTAGTAGTGGGAGTAGTAGTAGACGTAGAAGTTGTAGTTGTAGGAGAAGTAGTAGTGGGAGTAGTAGTAGACGTAGAAGTAGTAGTTGTAGGAGAAGTAGTAGTGGGAGTAGTAGAAGACGTAGAAGTAGTAGTTGTGGGAGTAGTAGTAGACGTAGAAGTAGTAGTTGTAGGAGAAGTAGTAGTGGGAGTAGTAGTAGACGTAGAAGTAGTAGTTGTAGGAGAAGTAGTAGTGGGAGTAGTAGAAGACGTAGAAGTAGTAGTTGTGGGAGTAGTAGTAGACGTAGAAGTAGTAGTTGTAGGAGAAGTAGTAGTGGGAGTAGTAGTAGACGTAGAAGTAGTAGTTGTAGGAGAAGTAGTAGTGGGAGTAGTAGTAGACATAGAAGTAGTAGTTGTAGGAGAAGTAGTAGTGGGAGTAGTAGTAGACGTAGAAGTAGTAGTTTTAGGAGAAGTAGTAGTAGACGTAGAAGTAGTAGTAGTAGGAGAAGTAGTAGTGGGAGTAGTAGTAGACGTAGAAGTAGTAGTTGTAGGAGAAGTAGTAGTGGGAGTAGTAGTAGACGTAGAAGTAGTAGTTGTAGGAGAAGTAGTAGTTGTAGGAGAAGTAGTAGTAGACGTAGAAGTAGTAGTAGTAGGAGAAGTAGTAGTGGGAGTAGTAGTAGACGTAGAAGTAGTAGTTGTAGGAGAAGTAGTAGTAGACGTAGAAGTAGTAGTTGTAGGAGAAGTAGTAGTAGACGTAGAAGTAGTAGTAGTAGGAGAAGTAGTAGTGGGAGTAGTAGTAGACGTAGAAGTAGTAGTTGTAGGAGAAGTAGTAGTGGGAGTAGTAGTAGACGTAGAAGTTGTAGTTGTAGGAGAAGTAGTAGTGGGAGTAGTAGTAGACGTAGAAGTAGTAGTTGTAGGAGAAGTAGTAGTGGGAGTAGTAGTAGACGTAGAAGTAGTAGTTGTAGGAGAAGTAGTAGTAGACGTAGAAGTAGTAGTAGTAGGAGAAGTAGTAGTGGGAGTAGTAGTAGAAGTAGTAGTTGTAGGAGAAGTAGTAGTGGGAGTAGTAGTAGACGTAGAAGTAGTAGTTGTAGGAGAAGTAGTAGTGGGAGTAGTAGTAGACGTAGAAGTAGTAGTTGTAGGAGAAGTAGTAGTAGACGTAGAAGTAGTAGTAGTAGGAGAAGTAGTAGTAGACGTAGAAGTAGTAGTTGTAGGAGAAGTAGTAGTGGGAGTAGTAGTAAACATAGAAGTAGTAGTAGACATAGAAGTAGTAGTAGTAGGAGAAGTAGTAGTGGGAGTAGTAGTAGACGTAGACGTAGAAGTAGTAGTGGTAGGAGAAGTAGTGGGAGTAGTAGTAGATGTAGTAGTAGTAGTAGAAGTAGAACTACAATTAGTTGTACAAGTAGAAGTAGTAGTAGACGTTGAAGTAGTAGAATTAGTAGTATAAATGGTAGTATAATTAGGAATATAAGTATTTGAAAGCAGAGCGACTCGTTCCTGACGTCTCACCTTCACGCCCTCAGATCGGCCACATCGAGGGGGAGCCCGACAGGAAAGGAGTGTTCCCCATGTCCTTCGTGCACATCCTGAGTGACTGACACAAAGACTTGCACTACCGCTCTCCTCCGCCGGGGGCGCTCCTGTAAATAGCCGCGATAAAAACACCTCCTTGTCACATGACATGTGTCGCGAATGAAAAAAAAAGAGAGAGAGAGAGAGAGAAAAAAAAAAAGTCTGTACAAAGAATGTGTGTCTTCTTCCTCCACCAGTATTATCTTAGTCCGACTAGCACGGCTGCGCCCGGATCATCTCACGCCCGAGCACTTCCCCGATGTTGTGTATATATCTGTGTAAATATATATATTTGTGTGTGCGTGTATATACATGTTTATTGTACAAAAACATGTACCACCCCCCCCAGCCCCCCCTCTGCTGACACTTTTATCTGTATTCATTTCTCCATCATATATCTCCAACAGTAAGAAAATGGAATGTGAAGTTAGTGTCCTGCACCCCCCCATCATTCAGTGTACCCCTGCTTGCTTTGCGTGTGTGCGAGTGTGAGTGTGTAGTGTTTGACAGTGTAGAAACCTGCTGCTACTGTGGTGGAACATCAGCGTGTCGGTCACTCATCTCTCGCTCCTCCCGTGCATGTGTGACCACGACTGGACGCCAGTGGACACCTGCTCGCCTCAGGGTCTGAAGAGCCACTAAAGATTCAAGAAGCCACCACTCCTGGAGATGACATCGGAGCAATAACTTGATTTCTTCACCCTCGTACAACCTCATGAGCTTGAACTTTTTCTTCCTTTTGTTTTTTTTGTTTTTTTTTAAAAAGTCATGAATTATCACGTCTTTTCATTCCATGTTACTGGATCAAGGTTCTGCCTTTTTGGACCACGAGGTGTCTTTTCTGAGACCAGAAGAGCTGATGTTTGAGTCCTTTTTCCCGTGTTAACGAACAAACCCATTGTATCATTAAAAGTGCTGTACTTCAGCTGCGCTCTGCTCTGGTTATTACGGTAATATCAGCTTTTTTCAGGGAAACGAATACAAAAGTCAAAAATCAATGTTCGCTACATTAGCACCGCTAGCTTAACGTAGGAAAACAAACGTGTTGCTTGAAATACAGAATTGATTCTTGTAAAGTGAGATGAACTGAGTCTTTGTAGCAGCAAATGACTGGAAATACTTTAAATAGTAAATGTCAAAATTAACTTTTTCTGGAAAATCTCGGAAAAAAAACAGGTTTTTCCCTACAATCACAGCTTTGTGTATACACAGTATGGGACACTTCATTGTAAGGAAGGGTGCAAATATATACAGTATATAAAATAGATCAAATCACAACTGTTAGCATAGCTAGATTAATGTGACAAACTATTGAATTGTCAGAAGTGAAACAAGATTCTCTGCAAATTACTTGAAATTAGGAAAATTTAGTTACTCCTGGTGTCACTTTAATCCAACTAGAGATAGATCTCAATTACAGTATTTTAACGAAAAGGCTAATTTAATGTATACATTTTAAATATGCATTACCAACCTTTTGTAAACATTCCCAAATATCTTTATACAGGGACGAACAATGTTATGAAGTTGCAAGTACCAAACAAAAACCCTTTAGACTAGTAAATGAAGTGTGATGAACACAAGGTGTCAGTCAATGTGGATTACAGGGAAATACATTTGTGGACAATTTGCAAAAGTTTGACACGTTCCAAATGTGTGGCTGATGGTCACGGGGACAAAGATCATTCGCTCTCTGTGGAGTGAAAGTAACTTCATAGTCTAAGGTAGTCAAAGTGGAGGAACCTCAATCTCCATTTAACAGTTCGACTTCAGTGCCACTTAAACACCTTTAGAAGAAAAAATACAAATGTGTCATCTGTGAAAGAACATCTTTGGTTTGCTCAAGAGTCACTCATGGCCTTGAATTTGACAAGATGTTTGACGAGCCAAACACTCCAAGATGGAACAAGACTTCTGGCCAAATGTGTAAATGCTGTTAAAGAAACAGTTTAAAGTGCAAATTTCAGTTTAGATCGATTAAAACCCAAGACGAAACTTCTCATTCAGATCCTTTTATTTTCTTTAAATCCTAGTCATTACATTCAACCGAAATATTGCGTCCATTTCCGCAGCTTCTTTAGGATCCAACACAGGAACTCTTCTACTTCTGAAGGTCAACATAAGAACTTTGTGCGTCGGCACAAAAACTGGCTTTAAAAATATAAAAAGGTCAACATAAAGTACCAGGCGACTGGTACGCCATCTATTTACACATCTGCACTTTTGCATGCTTGGACCCCGGGTCCTTCTCCACGGACTTGATGACCCCGACGGCCACCGTCTGCTTCAGGTCTCTGGCGGCGAAGCGACCTGGTGGGACGAGAACAAGGCAAGTCAGCAGGAAGTCAAGTGAGGGTTGGGGGGGTAGGGTGGTCTTACCTAGAGGCGGGAAGGCGAAGAAGCTCTCCACACACATGGGCTTGATGGGGACCAGCTTGACTGTGGCGGCGTCGCCCGACATCAGCAGCTGCGGCTGGTCCTCGGTCTTCTGCCCGGTACGACGGTCCAGTTTCTCCTTCAGCTCGGCGAAGCGGCAGGTCACGTGGGCCGTGTGGCAGTCCAGGACCGGAGAGTAGCCCGCCTTGATCTTGCCAGGATGGTTCAGGACGATGATCTGAGGAGGAGGATCAGGGTGAGACCAGCAGGGTCAACAAGGTCGAGATCCATACCTGAGCGTCGAAGCTCTTGACGTCCGACGGCGGGTCGTGCTGGGCGTTCCCCGCCACGTCCCCTCGCCGCAGGTTCTTCACCGACACGTTCTTGATGTTGAAGCCCACGTTGTGACCGGGCAGCGCTGTCTCCAGGCCCTGGTGGTGCATCTCGATGGACTTGACCTCGGCCGTCAGCTTGGCCGGCGAGAACATCAGGGTCATGCCGGGCTTCAGCACGCCGGTCTCGATCTTCCCCACCGGGACGGTGCCGACGCCTGGAGGCGGACGTGGGGTCAAGGGTCAAGATGGCGCAAGGAAAGAAAAAAAAACCTGAAATGTGGACCAACCTCCGATTTTATAGACGTCCTGCAGGGGGAGCCTCAGAGGCTTGTTCAGGGTTCGGATCGGTGGCTGAATGGAATCCAGAACTTCAAGTAGAGTTTTTCCACTTTTGTTTCCATCCCTGCGTCGGACCTTCCATCCTTGGAACCAGGGCATCTGGAAAAAAAATATACATATTTTAGCATAGTTACAATGTACTGTACAT